>NW_017567008.1:102162-369696 GCF_001661265.1 Saitoella complicata NRRL Y-17804
GTAGCGTTGAGGATCATTCGCAAGTTCATTCGAAATGCCCTGGAGAGCAGTGTTGGTAGCACTGTGCCTAGGTCGAGGGATGAGAGGCTTTCGGGCCCTGGACTGAGTCTGAGAGGGGTGCAACGGGGTTTGCTGGTCGAACTCGAATTGAGAAGCAGCCCTTGTAGGGTCGTAGTGTGTTTCGATTAGGATAAAAGCTGACCATTCGACCTTGGGTGTGTTGCGCTCAGTGTGGACGGCATCAATGAAGCCTTCCCAGTCGTCCTCCGTTCGTAGTCTGCACCATGGTGCATCCCGGCTCCTTCCACGGCAGACTTTCCAGCTGATATTGGGCTTCAGGGAGTATTTGTTGACGCCTTCGACGACCATATGATCATGACGGAGCTCCTCGAGGGCGACATCGATCAAAAGCTGCTCTTGGTCGGCCCAAGACTTGACTGGATTGACCGTCCAGTGTGCTTGAGGAAACCTGTGGTTCTTTTGCCTAGTGACGAGAACGAAGACCTGGAAGCCGTCGAATCTGCTGATAGTATCAACCGGTGCGTCTTCGTCTTCGAGTTCGATGACTGTCTTAGGCCGTTTTTCCCTCCGGACTGTATTTGTAGGTGGTGGTGAGGCTGCATCTTCGAGGAGACGGGAGGGCGGTTTGGGGGTACGAGACGATGCCCTGCGCTTATACGAAGCCTTAGCAGCTCCTTTCAGCTTCCTTGGAGGCATTTTCAAGGTTTGGCGGCGTGTTTGGTGGATTGGTCGTGTCCTGCACGAATATGCGGTAAAATGATGCGCGTCAAGAATTTTGCACACAGCAGTATTTTAGGTTTAGTCGGTCAGGCAGGGCATGTCTCGCGCCAGACTGCTCAACGCTCCCTCGAACAGCAGCGCAAACTCCCGGTCACCACCAACAATCAACAATGCCGGCTCAACAAGCAGCGGCTGCTCCAGCTCAAAATGCTGGAGGTCGACAGCAGGAGGGCGGTCTCTCCCCTGCAATCCGTAAACTCCTCAACATGGCTATGGCGTATTTCGCGTTACAAGCCGTTATGAACATGTTTGCCAAGAAAGCCACTACCCAAACTCCCGTTCCCCCCATTGGATCTGGATCTGGATCTACTTTTGATTCCTCCTCTCAGCCCGACCTCCCAGAAGGCGTAAACGCCATCGTTGACCCCCGCCTCTTGCTCCCAGAAAAAGTCGCACCCGCTTGGCCCGCAAACTCCGAATTCGATCTCCGAATCTACACCTCCCCCTCCGACTCCTACACCTCTCTTGACTTCTCCGACCCTTCTTCGCTATTGCTCCACGAACGCTCTCTTCACCTCGGTGACTGGAATGATGAGCGTGTTGTCGAGGTCGTCATCCCCGCTACCACAGCGATGCAAAACAACGGGTCTTTGTATGCGCATATCGTGTTGGCTAGGGATGGTGCGGAGGTTGATCCGGGAAGGGAGGAGTATGATGGGAAGAACGTCGCGAGGATGACGAAAATGTTGAACAGATACCAAAAACTGAAGCGGAACAAGAAGACGAAAAACCTCCTCGACAAATACGCGGAAGAGGCGGAGGAGGAGGAGGAGGAGGAGGTTGCCGCTGCGCCGATCATCCCAGGCTTGAACTTTGGACAGGATCAACCCCAACCCCCTATCGTATCCTACTGGTCCCCAAACCTAACCCTCGCCGTCATCGCCGATACGGGTGAACTCCCATTCACGACCCTCCCCCCCGTCGTGAAAGACTACGTCCACATCATCGAAGGCGACATCCGCGACGACACCGGCAAGGTCGGATTCTACTACCGTATGCTCCCGTTCCCCATCATGTTTACTGTTTTCATATTGCTGACGCGGCAAGTTATAGCCATCGTCTTCCCCAACGAATTCTGGACCCTAGATTCCTACCTCTACCCACTCAACTCCACAACCCCCCTCCTCCCCCTCAAAATCACTATCCACCCCCTCTCTTGGTTTAAATTCCAGATGTACGCGAGCGTGGATTACTCCTTCAAGCAACAAGCCGCGAGCGGACAACTGGGTGGAGGCGAGGTGGAGGAGTTGAAAAGGGTTGTGTTGGAGACGAATGTGTGGTTGTTGGGGATTACTGTTGTTGTTAGTTGTTTGCATAGTTTGTTCGAGTTTTTGGCGTTCAAGAACGGTATGTCGTCCCCCGAGATTGTGATTTGCTTGACGCTGACTGACTTGGGGTCCAAAGATATCGTCCACTGGCGCCAAAAGAAGGACAACACCGGTATCTCCCTCCACGCAATCCTCTCCAACGTCTTCATGCAACTCATCATCTTCCTCTACCTCCTCGACAACAACGACAACACGTCATGGTTGATCCTCATCGGACAGGGATTTGGGATTTTGTTGGAGGCGTGGAAGATTACGAAGGCGGTTGATGTTAGGGTTGAGGGGTGGAGAGTGAAGTTTGAGGATAAGAATGAGTTGACGGAGACGGAGAGGGAGACGAAGGAGTATGATGGGGTATGTCATCCATATCCTACGAAAAACCCATCATGGTGCTAACAGCCGATCATAGATTGCGTTCAAGTACCTCATCTGGGCCGCAATCCCCCTCTTGTTGGCATACGCCGCATACTCCCTACTCTACGACACTCACAAATCCTGGTACTCCTTCGTCGTAACAACCCTCGTCGGCTTCGTCTACACCTGGGGCTTCCTAACCATGGTCCCCCCCCTCTACATCAACTACCGCCTCAAATCCGTCGCACACATGTCTTCCCGCGTCATGATGTACAAATTTCTCAACACGTTTATCGATGATTTGTTTGCGTTTGTGATTAAGATGCCGACGTTGCATCGGTTGGCGTGTTTGAGGGATGATGTTGTGTTTTTTGTGTATTTGTGGCAGTTGTGGAGGTATCGGGTTGATAAGACGAGGGTTAATGAGTTTGGGCAGGATGGGGAGGCGGAGACGGGGGTAGCTGCGCTGGCGCATATGAAGAAGGCGATTGAGCCGGAGGAGAAGGAGGTTAAGGAAGACAAGAAGGACATTTAAGGGCATGTGCAGGTATGGTTAATGTGGTTGGCGCTGCCATGGCCATGAGATACGATTTGTTTTATGTTTTGGAATAAATGAGATTAACTCCAATGACCCCTCCCAAGAATATGCTGGTTTGGATATCTCATGTAATTTAATTCATGGTTCATGCAACCTGAACTTTCCCTGCTTCCCTCATCGTCCATATCTTCCCTCTTGCCCCGCCTTCCTCAAGCTCCTCGACACTTCCCACGAATTCGTAGTCACCCTTCGCGAGGAATATCATATCGATGACATGTTCCACCTCTCCACCGGGTTGTATGACGCCTATTGAGGTCTGTAGGCATCCATTCCATGCGACGCGTCTCGCGAGATCTAAGGCGGTTGGTAGCGGTTGGTGTTGCATACTTGGCTGTAACCGCAGGAAAAAGCGGGTAGCCTCCGGCTTCCGGTTTCGGACGACCGTACGGATTTGAACGAATTCATCCATTTCAACCCTCCACCGCCTCTTTCCAATGCTCGTGACACCTTCGCCTTCAATGCGTTCTATCTCGACTTCAACGAGTGGCACACGCAGAAGGTCAACCATTCTGGCCGACAACCTCAACCCGCGCATCTCGATAGCGCCTTCTCGGTCACTTTCCAAATCTTTCCATTTACCACCGATTCGCTTCAGTAGTTCTTCTCTGTACCAGAATGCCTCGCGTGCTTGACGTTCTTGTTCTGGGGATGCATATTTTCCTGCGCTGACGACGAACTGCTTCGGAGAAAGAGAGGGAATGCCACGGGTGAAGTCATCGTACCCTAGGTCGATGCGGCGCAGTGGTAAAGCAAGTCGAGAAGTGCGTCCGGGCTGGATGAGGTCAGATGCCGTGAACTGCTCACTTTCGTCACCAGGGCCATTCGAAATAGAGAGCTCGACATGCATGGAGTTTGGCCAGACGTTGCGAAGGTCTATTAGAAGAAGACAACCCTCACCACTGGCAGCCTCCGCAAAAGCTTTGGCAGCCGTTGACCGGCTGGCTAGGTCAGAGTCTTGAGAAACCTCTCCTGCGAAAGGGAAGACATCGCAGCCAATCATGTCAATGCTGGCGTTGACGGTCACAAGTAATGGCACAGTAAGCTGTCGAGTAAAGAACCTAGTCAGAGATTCACGGTCATCACCCAGGTATCCGTAATTTACCTGGATTCGTCCGTCTGTCAGACCTCGTTTACCAAGGATGTCGACTTTGAAGGTCTCTTCCGCACCGGGAGCGATGTTGACTTTGCCCTCAGTGGCAACATCCCAAGAAAATGCCCGTCTGTTGTAGAGATAGACTTCCAACTCGTAAGCCTCATCCGGCGGGATGCTCTTATTCGCCAGTGCCTGCTCCAACGGGCCTGTGGTCGAGTCTGAGAAAGACAAAAGTACCAAGTCGATGGGTGTAGATGACACGTTCGTCAGCGTCACTTCGACTACCCGACGTTCACCTTCAAGCAGCATTGTTGCGCCGTTCGTCAAGGTTGTTGCCGATACGGTCGCTAGTGGCTGAGGCGGCACGACGGTAATGGAGACATCTCGAGGAGGTGCCAAAGGCCCGCTTCCATTAGCCTGTGCAGTCGCGCAGTTCTTGCGCGCAGACAATCCCATCTTCTTCGTCTTCTCCCCGACATCTTTCAGCGTCACCCACTTGTCTAACTCCTCGGCATCCGGAGGCTCTCGGATTGGGAACGATTGCTCCTGGCAACCGAGGATTCGGATTTTACAGCCCGTCACGATCATGGTACCCGTGGACAAGAGCTTCGCCTTCAGCACTACCGGTTGCACCGAGTTTGGTGGGATGACGACCGCTATAGGTTGTGTCTCCATGTCTACCCCCGTAACTTCCAGAGCAAGACTCTGTACATCCAAGTCAATGCCAAAGGGGTTCTGTAATACAACTTCAAACTCAGCTAGCTCGCCTTCGACGAGAAGGTTTTCGGCTTTGACAGCTACTTTCTTCTCGAAGGGATTGTACAGAAACGGGTTATCCGCCTTCTTCTCGCCTTCACCATCTGCCTCGACCGGCGGTAGCAGTGTCGACATAGGTAAAGCCGTAGGCGTCTGATACACTTGGGACTTCACCACTTGAACATCTCTCACGACGAATGGATCCCAATAGACAGCCTCAACATCCTTCATGCCAATCCTCTTCGCAGCACCAACGGTTCTTGCCAAATTTGTTGCAAGTCGGCCTTGCTCCTCCTTCGTGAGATACGGCACGGCTATCGCAAGTAACTTTGTGGTGAAGCGCAGCACGCCGGGAAAATCAGGAAGGGCCTCACACAGAGAAATGCAATCTCGTAGAACAGACAACTTCAGCTGCGACCACCCGAATTGACCTGCCACCACCTCTTTCTCGAACGCATCATCATCCCCAGCAGAAACTGCTATACCATAAGCCGCACACATATCCTCGAGCATGCCCAATACACCTCTCTCTAGATCCATCGGTCCCAGTGCTGGCGCCGCCGTGGCATTGTTGTTCAGCATTCTAGCAGCCGGATGCATACCTTGTTCAGCTGCACCGACAACCCGAGCTTGAATCAACTCCGGTACGATAGTCTGCACAATCTCCCGCAAGAAAAGGGCTCGCTTCCTCTCCAAACCTATAGCTCCAAGCACAGACGCAAGTCCACCCAAGACGTGAATTCTATCCATGACAAACATGTCATCCAGATGTATTCCTCGAGCGCCAATAGCGCGTGCTGCGATCTCCGCTCTTGGAGGGTATCCGGACTTCGTGGAGGGCGGTATTGCCGCATCCGTGACGATGTTGTCTAACGCAGCGTCGTTCCAGCCGCCCGCGACATGAACAGCGCAGAGGAACTTGCAACATCGCAAAATCGTCTCAGAGTAGATTAATGGCGGAACCGAGTCTTCCCTGAAATTAGTTGATCGCTGGTGTAGTGCCGCGATGGCGTTTTGTAGATCAGGGATGAAGTCCATTAGATGAGGATTGTAGTAAGCCGCTGCTGCTTCATACTCGGTTAGGGTTGAGGATCGCGCTGGAGACGAGGCTCGACTTGAGGAGGTTTTTGCGCTCGATTTGAGCTTCAATGTCGAAGATGCTGCCTTCAGACTGGCTTTATCGGGTACAGGAGCAGCAGCCACGAGTGCAACCGCAGGTATCTGGTAATCCAAGTGCAGGTATGCCATCAGAACTAGAGCAATTCCAATACCGTCCAGTGCTGCAGCATGCCATAGATGATCACTGTTTGCCTTCGCGATCGCCACAGCTTCAGCATACTCTCTCATCGCATCCGGTAATCGCCCAGCCAGGAGATACAGGTCGCCCAATGTTTTGGACACCCGTCCCTTTCCCTTTGACTTTGCTCGCTCAGTCATACTTCCAGCGGAAGAGCCGAGTCCGGACATCGTATATCGCTTCATATCCTTCGAGCTCATAGACGAACTTCGTTTCAGCTCGCCATTAGGAGCTGCTGGTGGAAGAGAATATCGAGGACTGTTAGTAACGAGGTTCTCAGAACTGGGGTATGACAACCTGGTAGCTGTATGTGGTGAGTCCAGCGTCGTCAGTGACTGTAATCGTTGTGCCAAAGGGGCGAACTCCGACAGCATCGTCGCCGTAAAGTCACACATAACCGTCCTTAACTGATTAAAGCTCGACGCCTTACTCGCGCGTTTACTGTAAATAAACGCTGAATGCTCCGGGTACTTCCCCTCCGCCGCCACCTCGCAATGAAACACAAAACACTGCTGTACCAATGCTCGCGGATATCTCATCTTCAGCATCCCCATCCCCTCGTTCAAAGCCTCCAGATCATTCTCCTCCGCTCCATCCGCAATGGCAATGATCCCCATCGTCCGTCTCCACATCTGGAATTCCTCAAGATACTCATGATCCTGATCAAAGCTGGTCCCAACATCATACACGACCCGCCCATCCGGGAACCCTTGCGGACTACACGTTGCCCGCTCTTTCCGCGTATCAGCGCTGACGTCGCCTAGTCGAACCATCCGACATGCTTGTAGCCGTGTGACACAATTATCGAATGTAGACCGCTTGATTCGACCGATTGGTACGCAGAGGACGCGTATTCTTGAGGGCGCGACATATGATAGGCTGTCTAAGGGTAGGCATGGGGACGACATGACCAATGACCTCTCCTTCCCACCGTTGCTGCCGAGGTGTTTGGGGGGATACGTGGGGACTACGCGCCTCGGCAAGGCCCGCGGCACGGTGCTGTCAGGGATGCAGGGTGGGCGTATTTAAGGTTATTCGGCACGAAACTTGGATATAGAGAGCGATTCTTTGGTATCGGAGTATGCCTAACCATCTTTTGCCATAGCTCCTCTAATCTTCCTTCTACGGCATCTCCTGTTCGACTCAGAGCACCGTATCCACCGCATCGTAATGATCCCCAACCAACCTGTAGAGATAACTCGGCGGGTGGCCTCCCAAGTTCGTAATGTAAAGCTGAACCAACTCTGGCGAGACATAGTCATAGTATGGGTTGATGACCTCAACCTTGTCAATCAATTCACCCTCCTCAAACCCAAGAACCTTCTCAGGACTCGCCAACTCCATAAAGCTCTCAACGTCATGCGGGTACATCGGACTCAACTTGTAGAGTCCGGTACAGCATACGACAGGGATAGCATGTCTCTGTGCTGCGGCCGCGATCATCCTTGCACCACTTGAAGCCAGCAATCCACCATTCGCCAAGACAGAGTGGGTACCCAAGAGAACCTTGTTCACGCGGGACATCATTGCGAATACTGCGCTCTCTGGAATGACAATGACATCAATACCGGCCTTTGACAGCGTCGTTGCCATGGAGTGCGTGGGCTCGAGGTCGTTTGGCATAGCCTCGGCAAGGATGACGGTAAACTTTCGCTTTTTGGCTGCGTGGCGGAGGAAGGATTCGACGGTCTTGGATGATGCGTGGGTCATAATGATCTCGCTATAATACAGTTAGCGACCATTCATAACCACCAAATGTGCAAGCATCTCACTTAGAGTGAATGTGATCCAGAGACTGCGCACTGATATTCTCATAAATCGTCTTCAACTCATCAATAAACTCCTGAATCCCCTGGATGATTTGCGGCTTCAAGTCGAAATGCTGCTCTTGCCGTGTTGTCATGGATTTTGCTGGTTGTGCACCATTTGACGGATGGAACATATTGGAGACGATAGGGGAGACTGTAAGGCGGTCAAACTGGAAGTTATCCGGTGCGATTGTTGCAGGGGTCATGGGGGTGAAGGGAGTTGTTTCCCCGATCAGTTCTCGCAGTTCTCGATATTCTTCGCGGATAACTCGCAGGATGCGTCGAACGACATTACCACAGGCAAGCTCTATAACAACCGTCAGCACACACTCACTCACTCATCGTCATTCACTACTCACCTCTTGGAGCAGCCTTAACAAGCCGTCGTCCAACCTCCTTCACCTGATCCACCAACTGATCCTGGTCCAACCATCGCGCATTGGACACAACCTGTCTGAGCACCAATGCAGTCTCGAGGGCGACCTTGTGAGATCCGCGGATTTGCTTCCGCTTCAGGCGAGCTGCCAGCGACTCAACAGCAGCATTCACATTGGACATTTCGAGATTGAATGCTGTTCGAAGAGTCGGTTGTACGCTCCTGTCGTACATTTAGCGGCTGCATGGACGTGCAGCAGTCGAACTCGAGGCGAAGGCGTGGGAAGGGCGCAGACGGAATTTCGCAACAATTGTACGTTAGCCAATCAACACCTAAGGCATCGTACACGGTGTTGCAATTGAGAGATAATCAATAACGGGAATTCTAGTAATTGGGAAGAAGAACCAACGGCTTTAAACAGAAACTTGTAGCTGGCTCTGGTTTCACATAAACCTACGTTTGTTCGTCATATCTCGCCTATTCAGCGACCAATATCACCCAGTATTGCTATCTGCAAACTTCATCCGTCTCGTATCACACATCGAGAGTCCAAGCAAATGTTGCCTGACCCAAGTGTAATCGCAGTTGTTGCAAACCGACTATACTAGCGATGAACTTCGGGACGGACTTCGAAGGCAAGATTGGCGAGATCTATGTGCAAGATCCGTGCTATATCAGATTCTAAAAAAGCGTTCTACTGCCAGATACGGCCATACCATGATGAAAGCACAGGATCCCGTCCGATCTCCTAAGTTAAGCATCATAGGGCCCAGTCAGTACTAGCGTGGGAGACCAGCTGGGAATACTCGGGTGCTGTATCTTTGGTCTTTTGCACTCCTCCCCAGCGCTGCAGGTGATGAAGATCAGCGAGCGTTTGGGCGCTTTATGTCTATCTTATACGTCACTTTAGATGCTATGCTAGCACTATGTTAAGCTATCTTAATTTTCAATACCATACACAATGTCGTACACCTTCTCCTTTCCCTTCGCCGTCACCCTTCGCTCAACCCCTCTCCCTCACCCCCCCACCCACGCCTTAACCCCTCCCTCCTCCTCTCCTTTCCCCCCTCTCCCCCTCTCCCCCTCTCCACCTCCCTCAACCTCCACAACTCCCCTCAACAATCTCCCCACCCCTAACCGTCCTCCCCACAATCTCCTCAACATCACACGCCGTAACCCGTCCATAACAGACACCCCTCTTTGGCTGTCTGGTTGGTAACACTGTCATATTTTTGCCTATCCAGTTAGCTAATGGGTATATATCAACTCCAACCGGAGCGGGAAGAAACGAAGAACGCCGAGTATCCCAAAGATGACTGTGATGAATGCTTGAATGTGACTTATCGCAAAACGACGTTCGCTCCACGAAGACCAAGATATTGTTGCTCAACACCTGTAAGCCAACACCATGTCAGCTTCCACAAGAGAACCGGACATGCAGAAAAGCTTACCATTGGCCATCCCCTTGATAACCCCATAAACCTCCTTATCGCAATACCTCAACTTCGTCTTCGGATCCGTATACTTCGCCTCCAGCCCCGTCACATCACAGTACTTCTTCTGTGGTAGCAGAGAAGGAGGTGCCTCGATATTCGCATAGGTTGGAATGTTGGGGTTGGTTGGTGGTGGGAGCGTGAGGATTTGTTTGAGGGTCTTGTTGCGGCGAGTTGTGCGTTTGAAGTTGGGACTTTTCCATGGTCGGGGGGCAGTGGAGACGTCTAGCGACGTCAATAAGGAGCTCTCTGAAGCCATAGTAGCTGCTGGCATTCTCGCAACTCTACTTGTCCTCGTCGTCGGTTGTCCGGTGTACTGTCTGGAGTACGTCCCGCGCCTGTCAACGTCACGTGCACCCAAATTCCATACACCTCCATCGTAACCGGCCGTCTCGAGCTCGCCTCCATCAACGATCCACTCACGGAGACATGAGCGCTTACTCTCCAACATCACAAGCAATTCTCCAAGAACTCTACGCAAAGGAAGCCCAACGTCAAGCCGAGCAAGCCGCGAACCCAAACGGCAACTCCAACTCCAACTCCCAGGCACCCACACCAGAACAACAAGCACAGCCAGTACAAGACGACCGAATCTTTGGCGAGATGACTACACCCATTTTGATCGGAGTTGGAATTGCCGGTCTCGCGACCGCTGCGAAATTCGGGTTGAGAGCATTTAACCGCATGCCCGGCGGCGCAGGCGGATCAGCGTTCAACAAGAAGTTCTACAAGGGTGGTTTCGATCCGAGGATGAACAAACGTGAGGCTGCCCTCATTTTGGGATTGAAGGAGACTGGCATCACGAAGCAGAAGCTGAAGGAGGCACATCGCAAGGTGATGTTGGCGAATCATCCTGATAGGGGAGGAAGTCCGTATCTTGCGACGAAGATCAATGCGGCGAAGGACTTTTTGGAGAAGAGTGGATTGCCACGATAGACGACCGAGAGAAGCGAGAGGAAACGTGTGTGGGGGAGAAGAAAAGGTTACTTTGGGTTTTTGCATAAGCGGTGTTTTCGTTCGATTTCGATTCTTTCGGTCTTTTTACTCTGGGTTCAATATATCCACTCCATTCACCGGTTTCCTCCCCCATAACCCCACGTCCCCATGCAACAATCATGACTGTTCCTGCTCCCTCGCCGCCTCCTCCGCCTCCTCAAGCTCCTCCAACTCCGGCAACGCCCACTTCAACACCGCCGCCACCCCCGTCAAACTGTCCAGCCCCCGCCCACTCTCATGCAAACTCGAGAAAACCAATACCTCACCTCCCTGACTCCGCACCTCATCCGCGAGTCTTACCCACTCTTTTCGTGTCTCGATATTGTGGGAGCGGAAGAGGGTGTCGGAGATGAGGAGGGCTGAGACTGCGCCTTGGGTGACTGCGGCGCGGACGTGGGTGGCACCGTACCAGGCTTTTGAGTCGTCTGTGGAGAGTTGGGAATAGAATTTCTCCATTGCTTGGGATTCCTTTGCGTACTTGGTGTCACTCAACACGCGTTCGACGGCAGGTGTCTTCATGACTTCGTTGAGAGCATGGACGTGCCCGGTGGAGCAGTGTACCACCACAAATTTTGACCGGTTCTTGATGAGTGCTTTGTTGTCGAAGAGGGTTGCTTGTTGGAAGATGTAGGTTGAAAGGGAGTCGGCGAGGAAGCCGGGGGAGGCGAGGAGGATTACTTTGAGGTTCGTTGGGTCGAGGTGGCGGAGGACTGAGTCGTATACCGTCTTGAAAAAGTTGTCCAGCCCTGTCATAATCTTCTGTTAGCGTCGTGCGAGGATAGAGAGAATATAGTTACCTTTCTGATACTGCGACGAACTCCCCCGTGCTTTCCTCGGTATCGAAACCTCAATCCTCTGCTTCACAATCGTCATAAAATTCGTAATCAAACAAACATTCGCCAACCCCTCCTGCAACACAACCGCTCCCACCTCCGCCCTTGACCCCGGATCACATGCCTCCTCCACTCTTCTCAGTGCCTCACTATCCCACTCTTGTTTCGCGAGCGTGAAGTTTCGGTGGAGTTCGAGATCGAGGGTGTGGAAGGATCCGAGCTTTACGTGCGGGGATTCGAGGATGACGGTGCCGGAGACGTGGAGTTCAGAGGCTTGGGAGTCAAAGTCGAGTTTTGTTACGCGGATTGTGAGGGTTGTGCGGACTCGTTGGGAGGAGGAGGAGCCGGTTGATGATTCGGTTTGGACGCGGCTATCACAATGTTAGGCACACATCTCACGAGCGAAAAGATAATACGTACCGGATTGTCGGAGCGCGGAGCTGATCACCTATTTGGATCAGGTTGTACACATTGTACATATCCTCTGGCTCTTCAGCGACGAGCGTAATCGCGCCCTATCCCCATTGATCAGTGCACACCCCAAACACCTTCACCCAACACTCACCGACGCATCTCTTTCGATGTTCTTCTTGATCAACTTCATCGCTTACTTTGCTTATTTCTCGCAAAGGTCAGTGGTTGCTTGTTAGAGTTTGCGGTTTTGGTGCGCGGTGTGATCATGGTGCAGTGTTGTGCATCCGCGATTGGCATGTTGTACCGTACGCTGGATCGGCCCGAATGGCGATAATATAACCTCCAAAAGGCGATTCTCGATTTTCCAAGCTGGATCACAACGAAGATGCTGTCTCTACTCCTCATCATGTCACTCTTCACTGCCGCCCTGGCTCAAGGTCGGGCCTTCTCCCTCTCCTCAAAGTTCCAATGTTGACCCTTCTCACAGATCCATCCAAGTCCGATCCCGATGCCTACCCTGACCCAATCCCAGATACGGAACCTATACCCAAGGACCTTCCTGAATCCGAGAACATGTTTTTCTATTTTGTGCTGTCACTGCTCATCGGACTCTTCGGAGGATCGCTGTTGTTATACGCATTCCGACAACTAAGTAAAACGAAGTACGTACATCAATATCCGTTAAAGTTCATCCTACGAGACGAAGGACGGATCCGATTATCTGGAGACGGAGAAGAGGATCTAGAAAGTAGCTGGGGCACCTTCGGCGGGGAGTCTGGCGAAGGCGGGAGTCGTGGTCCATATTACGGCTATTACTACCATGACCATGATCAAGATCAAGAGGAGGACGGAGTTGATGACGGTATCACAGATGGAGCAGTGTCTGTGGAGAGATACAGGGATGATATAGAGTTGGAGGAGGAGGACGCGGAGGGGCATAGAATTGTGAGGAGGAGTAGTGTGCCAGCTGCGTTAGGAAGGGCTGGGGATGAAGAGGAGGATGTGTTCTTAAGAAAGTCTGATGACGAAGGGGCACACTAACCTTAACGTGAATGGTGTTCTGCGGGACGTTGATTGGGGTTCGGTGTATGTCTGATATGTTATCCTCATATTTTTGGAAGTATAGACGGTTTGGGGTACGGATCAAGAATAATACCACCTTCACGGATCTGCCACGGTCGTAGCCAGGGTGTTACAGTCTGTCCAAGATAAAAGTCTATGCTAGTTATTGTGCTGCCATGTGCGGTCATAGTGTCCCCGTATGTTCACCCCGGCCGCCAGCCCTGGGAATGTACTTGGCTGGCGTCGCGGGCAGTTCCCGCGCCCAACTGTCCAAGTAACTCGCCACGTCAATGCTTCTCCGACTTCAACAAGCACGAGAACCTATAGACCGCACAACCGTCATGAACACCAAGATGCAAATCTGTTCTGTTCTGTGCTCAATCGTTTATCACGCTGACCAGATACTTAAGCTTCGGGTCTGCGGGACGCCCATTGCCGTTCGCTTTCTTGACGGCAACTGCCTCCAGGCACCCACAGGAGCATTAAATTTACGTCTGAGATCCGTCACTGAAGTCTTCATGAGCTTTAACAAGCCTCTTAAGCAGGATGAAGAGTATTTCGTAACTCCTTAGCCTCAACTCAGCTTCACCTTTAAGCGAGCGATAGTCATCCCCACGGGATAACTTCACAAAGATCACGAAACATCGTACTTGAATGAGAGCTCGAGATGCCTCTCATTGGAAAGCAGGACTAAATAGCGCGCAACTATTTTGTGGTAGAATTATGATTCTCCAGAACTGGCGCAAAAGACTACTCCACTGCAACTGGGAAGGCAGACACCACAGTTAACCAACATACCGCAGGCCCTGGGCAAGAAGTTTGAGTACATCAACGGGTGAAGAATGCAAAGAGACCCCACGAGAGTTGTGAACCAAGTCATCTAAGATGATTGGCGAGTGGCAACATTGATGAGCTCAGATCAGGCACCCGCAAATCCCACGGCAGTGCCCATACCGGCGGCGGGATCGAAACGGCCCGAAAGGGACCTTTGGAGGGGATGGGCAACCGAGTCTGAAAGACAAGCCTGTGCGATTGAACGCGGAAGCAAATGCGTGGAAACATTGCCGTACCGCACGCAGTTGCAACAGGCCTGAGCAAGCTGCATGAGCGACGCCAAAGACGAAGAGTAACTGGCAGTGTTACAAAGGACAACTTGGCGTTAAAGGTGCGCGCGGCAGGACAGTCTATCGCAGCAGCAAAAACGTGCCAAGCACGACCGAATCCTTTCAGGCAAGTACGAAGAGTGCTAACCTGCTGCGAATTACCCAGCTCGTACGGTGACATGAGCGTGAGAAGAAAGTCTTGGTGTAAAAATGCACAAGAGTTGTGGCAGCGTGAAGGCTCCGAAGAGGACTTTCTAATTAGATCCTTCGAGAGGAAGACAAAAAAGATACAGCACCCGAGTATTCCCAGCTGGTCTCCCACGCTAGTACTGACTGGGCCCTATGATGCTTAACTTAGGAGATCGGACGGGATCCTGTGCTTTCATCATGGTATGGCCGTATCTGAAAATTAAACCAAATCTTCTCCTTCTATATAACCCCGATCTCCCTCTCGTTTGCTAACTATGCTCCAAGACCAGCCCATAGCGCCTCCCCTTATACTCTGCCCATACCACCCGTGCAACACACATAAACACAGTCAACACCTAACTTGTCTTCTGCAATCCCTATGCCATCCTTGCCCTGCAACAAAATGCATGTCCAGTCCATGCTCAGTGCGCTGTTCTGCTCGTTCCTCACGAATCCAAGGGCCGATTAAACCCTCCCTTCCGATTCATATACTGCCGATATTCCCTCTTCTGCTTAATCTCCACGCCACCAATATCACCGTGTTTCTTCAACTTTGTCGTTTCGAACCCGCCGAAGCCCATCATTGCTTGCATTTGGGCTTCCATGTCGTCGTTTGCTAGGTCGTTTAGGTCGATGGGTGCCGGTGCCGATGGAGCGGCTTTGGGGGAGGGCGAGCGTGGTCGAGATGATTGATGGTGATGGGCTGGGGAGCGACGGGTGTGAGGTGGTGGTGAACGTCGGCGGGGTTGGGAGCGGGAGCGGTCTCGGGAGCGGTCTCGGCGGTAATCATCGTCGCGTCTTCGATTCCCGTCCCCAGCCCTCTCTGCATCATAATCCCGATATCGTCTATCACCCCTGTCACTCCGTCTGTAGTCTCTGTCTCCCCCATCCCTCCCTTTGCCATCGTAATCCCTTCCACGATCCCGGTCTCGCCGGTAGGGGCTTCTTGAGCGTTCACGATGTGATCGGTGAGAGGAGTAGCGGTCGCTGCTGTTTTTGTCTGAGTTTAGGGGGGCATCGTAATCGTATTGTAATGGCGGTGAACGAGGCATCTTGGATTGTTTGGGAGTGATACGTCTGACAGTTGACGTACATTAATGCGACGTCGGCCGCGAACACGTGCAGGTAACGAAGATACGATAGAGAATGGATGTACCGATAGGTCTATAAGCCAGACAAAATCTCAAACAACAAAATCCATGTCATTTAAACCTCATCGGCGCACCTACTTCCTAGGTCCACTATACATGTCGTATGCTCGACTCCCGCCGGTCAACTTTTGTGCTGCAGATTAGTGGCTGCCACAAACGCAACGAATTACGGAAAAGTATCAGCTGCCGTATCGATCAGAAAAAACACCAGATCAACCAGCTCACTCCGCCGAACGTCGTTCTCTCTTACATACACATAGCCCGTCATGTCCGCCGGATCATACGCTGCCGCCGCCCCCACGCACGTCACTTCCGCCGTCCCAACACCCGAAGCTACTCTTCCTGCCCTCTCCCTCGCGACCGAGCCTGAGGCTTCATGGACTCGTTTCGTCCCCTCCTCCGTTACTTCAACCGTTGACAGCATCGCCGCATGGCGCGCGTCCCTCGGTCTCACCAACCCCGGTACCTTCGAGAACTTGACCGGTAAGGTCCAGAAGGAGGTTCTCTGCGGAAACTACATGTTCACCGGTATCAAGGCCGACCTGAGTAAGGCTGTTGCCGTCTCCCCCGTCTTCCACTTGACCCACGGATTCGCATTGGGATCTCAGGTCGCGCCACCATACTCTTTCGGTGTTTTCTTGGCTCAGGGATCATCGTTCTTGAGGGGTTCCATGGACAGCGATGGTTCCCTCCAGGCTATGGCTAACAGCGCTTGGAACTCCAACTCTTACACCCGTGCTCAGGCTCAGATTTCTTCTGTTCCTGGACAGTCTCTCCTTCAGGTCGAGCACGACTACCAGGGCTCTGACTTCTCCGCTAACTTGAAGGCAATGAACCCCTCCATCCTCGACAACGGCAGACTTACTGGTATCTTTGTCGGTAACTACTTGCAGTCCATCACTTCTCGGTTCGCGCTCGGTCTCGAGGGTGTTTGGCAACGTCCTCCCGCCTCTGCTGGTCCAGAGAGCGTGAACCTTGCCTATGTTGCCAAGTACGCCGGTGATGACTGGATTGCCGCTGCTCAGCTCCTTGGCGGTGGTAGCGCTATCAACGCTACTTTCTACAAGAAGTTGTCCGACAAGGTTGAGGCTGGTGTCGATATCCAGCTCGTCAACGGTGGCGGTAACCCCATGATGGGTCCCCAGAAGCAGGCCGTCACGGCCGTCGGTGCCAAGTACGAGTTCAGAGCCGCGACCTTCCGGGGACAGGTCAACTCTGAGGGTAAGATTCAGGTCTACCTGGACAAGAGAATCACCCCCGCTTTGGGTATGCAGTTTGCCGTTGATGTCGACCACGCCAAGAACGCTGTCAAGCTTGGTTTCGGAATGAGCTTGGAGACTGCTGATGATGACTTGCAGAAGGAGATGGAGGCTCAGCAGGCTGGTGCGCCGGGAATGTTCTAAGTGCGATGTTAAGATAGGTAGCGATCAAAATGTAGATATGGGGACGGGTACAAGTCGACGGGCTGCAGCTTGAGCTGGCTATTGTATTTGTGGCCATGGGAAGATATTTGGTGTTAGGGAGCACGCACTTCTGCATTTCGAGAAGATTACTTCGTACTCGGTGAGTGCAGTATAATATAGGACTCTTCACTTCAGTTCTAACTTTAACCTTCGTCCATTTTCCTACAGTGTCCACACGTACTTGAGCTCATGAGCCCTGCAGTGCGGCGGTCGGCGTGTTCGTACGCCCATATGTACGAAACGCCATCCACGCAGCGAGATAAGGTATCCCATACATTAACCCAGAGAAGTTGCGACATGGTTCACTCAAAGCCTGAGGTATTTCCTGTCGCGAACACTGGTTCGCCGAAGTTTGTGCCGCAGATGGACCAACAACAGCAGCCTGAGAAGCTTGGCTCGAGCGGTCCCGGTCGTAAGGGGTCGTTGACATTGGATGTGCTTGAGAGCAATAACTATCATCGGATGGAGACACATGTTGGGCAATCGCCTGCGCAGTTGTATTTGACGGAGAGTGGGAGGTTGTTTCACGCTGGGTACGTGCAATTGCGTTTATGTTGATGGGGAGTGAGCTAATTCAGAGGGGGATAGTAAGATTGCGATTGTGTTTGTCGGTCTACCAGCAAGAGGCAAAACACATCTCGCCGTATCACTTGCTCGCTATCTGAATTGGCTCGGCGTCAACACCCGCACCTTCCACCTCGGCGATTACCGTCGTGCTTTCGTCGCCGACAAGGATCTCCCAGAAGACTACTGGATCCTCGACGCGAGTGAACCGACAAAGGAGTTACGAGCCAAGATTCTGGAGAACTGCAGAGATGATCTGATTAGGTGGTACGACGAGGAAAAGGGACAAGTCGCGATCTATGATGCGGTCAACCCAATTGCGAGTAAGAGGAGGGAGTTGAAGGACATGTTCGCCAGGCATGATATCCAGACGCTGTACATCGAGTCCTTCTGTGATGATCCGAAGATCATTGAGGCGAATGTACATTCTGTCAAGATCTCTTCACCGGATTACGTTGGTTGGGACCCGAGGGAGGCTGTCAAGGACTACCTTCGCCGAATCGACGCCAAGATTCCTCATTTCGAGTCAATCGAGGATCGTGATCTGGATTATGTCAAGGTTATCAATGTTGGAGAGAAGATTATCGTTAACAACGCCCGTTTCGGGTATTTGTCGAGTCGTATCGTCTTTTACTTGACCAACCTCCACATCAAACGCCGCGTATTCTACCTTGCACGCGCAGGCAACTCAATCGACGAAGGCTCCTATCGTCTCGACTCCGAACTCGACGACGAAGGTCGTTCATACGCCGAATCCCTTACCCGAACCGTCCTGAAACGTCGCGAAAGCGAATTGAAACAGCGTCGTGAGAAGGGCGATATGTCACCCGAGAACTCATTGATCGTCTGGACATCTACACGTGCGCGTACAGTCCAAACAGCAAGCGGCTTCAAAGAGGCAGGCTTCACCGTCCGTGAACGACCACAACTGTCCCAACGAAACCCCGGCGTCTGCGAAGGCAAATCCGCCGAAGAAATCCGAAAGATGTACCCGGATATCTGTGCCGCCCTCGATCAAGACCCCTACCATACCCGATTCCCGCGTGCAGAAAGTTACCACGACGTCGCACTCCGCACCTCGGACGTCCTCCTCGAAATGGAGAGACAGCGGGGCGATTTGTTGATCATTGCGCATGAGAGCGTGTTGAGGTGTTTGTATGCTTATTTTAGGGGGACACCGGCGGATGAGATTCCGTTTTTGAGTTTTAGGAGGAATGAGTTGGTGGAGGTGTTGCCGGGGTCCTATAACTGTGCGGAGGTGAGGATTACCATTGAGGGGTGGAAGTAATCATGTAGGATGATGGAGGGAGATGAAGCATAGTGCGAATGTGTACGATACACTTGAGATGTTGGAACTTCGGATGGTATTCTTAGACAATTGAGGTAGCCTCAGAGGATCACAATATACCCAAGTATGACCTTCCTTCGTCGAAGCTTGAAGATGATGTGCGTTGTCTTTGCACATTACTACTCCTCGTGAAAAAAGGCAGAAGTCACGGAATTCATTCCAAAGTCCAGAGAGACAGATGCCAAGCCATCCCATACGGCTTCAGGCACCTCGAATAACAGCGCCGGTAATCCTGCGTATGACGACCCCCTTCATGAAGCGTGACATATCCATCACCCATATCGATCCTCATTTCAGTAACGCACTCAACGTCGGTCTTCTCTGGGTGCACCCGGATCTTCGTCCCTTCTCCCGTCCCCATGTCCTGGCCGTCGTTCCCTCGATCTTGATACTGACTTTGACCTTCGTCGTGACCGATATCTGTCCTCACTCCTACTTCTACTCCGCCTTCTCCGCTCACTCCTGCCCTCATCTCTATCCCTTCTGGAACTGTGTGTGTCATCTCTTCTGTCCCGCGACCTATCGCGACTCCTATGCCGCCTGTGTCGTGATCGTGATCTAGAGCGATGTCTGTGTCGTCTTTCTCGGTCGTCATCATCTCGGCGAGAACTTCGATGGCGCGTACCGCGGCTACGATTCCGTTCTCGTGAACGATCCCTTGGTAGTCGCTGCACTGCTTCCCCCGAGAAGCGACCTGGTGGACCACTAGGATACGGAGCAGAATTTCCTTCGTCTTCGAGCTCATCCTGTGATCCTCCTTCACCTGGCGTCCGCCGGATCGGAACTGGGAGACCCCTACAATCAAGTTAGCTATCACGCCCAGATATCCACGGGACCAGAACAACATACAAGGCAGCCGCCAACGCGTCCTCCTCCTGCTCCTTGATCCTCTGAATCTCCGCCTTCTTTGCCGCAGCAACTTCCTCCGCTGAGGCACCATCCTTCGTGTACCAATTCACATCCTTGCCTTTCTGCCAACGTCCCACGGGAGCCATCACGCTGTGACCGAGGTAGTTTTCGCGATGTTTGTCATTCTTGACATTGTCCCACGAAAACTGGGCTTGCCCTCCACGGGTTCCTCCTCGTGTTGGACCACTGAACATTGTTATCGATGGTGTTTGGGTTGGGGCGTACTTACAGTATGTGAGCAAGATCACGTGATGTCAATGCAGTCCACGTTACCACTCACCACCCGAATCCGTCATTTTCAGATCTCCGCGACCACTACTGCTGATTCAATCCTACAACACGACGATGCTCAGATCATCGGCCATCCGTCCGCTACTGACTGCGCGCTCAGCTAGGATCTTGTCTCGGGCTGCTTACTCAACTTCAGCACCATCTGTTCCACCAGCCCAGGCGTCAAACAACGATGTTCTTCCTTCCCTTGACCGGCCGATTGGCATTGAAATGATGCCGCATGCGGGAGACCAATTAGTTGGTACTGAGAATGATCCACGAGCATGGAAAGAGCGAATGAGGGATAAGCTTGACCACGAGAAGATGTTGGAGAAAGGCCAAAAAAACTTGGTGAAGTTCTTGAACAGTTCCTACTGGAATGATTTCCATGCCATGAAGAAACATATGGGAAAGCACTGGGTTGCGCCGACACGTATGTTCCGGCAGGACAAAGCACTATACATGCCGAACCTGAAAGGACGAACGCTGAACACAAGTTCGGCAAAAGACGAGAGTACGACGACAGCTATCCTGAATCACCCTGTCACTCTTGTTTCCATCTTTTCTTCTCGGTCGGCTGAGGAGCAGGCTGCGACGTTCTCCAATGCCTTCAGGGAACACTTTGCCTCTGCCGCAGAAGGTGAGCGACCCGGCATGGTAAGCATCAACGTCCAGGAAAACCCCTTAAAAGCAGCCCTTGTCTGGGCCTTTCTCCCGGGTATCCGCAAATCCGTACCTCCTGAGGAGCATGACAACTACTTCTTCCTTACCAGCAGATTACCAGATGAGCTGAGATACAGTATTGGATACCTTAACACGTACGTTGGGTACACATACTTGTTGGATTCAGAGGCCAGGATCAGATGGGCGGCATGTGGTGATGCGGAGGAGGTCGAGAAGAGTACGATGATCAAGGCTGCTACAAAGTTGCTCGCGGATTACAAGGCTGGTGACCGGCCAGTTGAGAGCTTGAATGAGGCACCCAAGATTGTCGACACAGCTGCGATGGAGGGTGCAAATTCGGAGAAGGCTCAGGAGTTTCAGGCAAAGATTGAGGAGGTGAAGGTTGAGCCCAAGCAGGAAGAGATCAATGTGCTTCAGTCCGAGGTGGATTCACTCGGTGAGCAATTGGCAAGGAAACTGGAACAACAAGCAAAGAACTCAAAATAGAGACAACCGTTCTAGCGTCACTTCCCCTCTCCTAATGGACGCCAGTTGGTTGCATCGTACGATACAGTACACGTGAACACCTTATTACTGCCAAAAAGATCCTTCTATATAACCTTTGCTAGATGCCTAGATACCTTATTTATACGTCTCAGCCATGATCATCACGACCATCGAAGTCCACCCCGTGAAGCCCTTCGCACGCGATCCTTCTCCAGTCTCACGATCGTACTGCTCCCACGCAATGCCCGTCCTCTTCCACTCGTTGAACACGTTCTCGACAACATTCTGTCTCAACTCCGTGTAAATCTCCCTCGCCTTCTCCTGGTTCGGACCGGGCGTGTTGATGTAGTTCTTGTACAAGCTCGAAAGAGCGAGATACTGAATCGGGATCCAGATAGGTCCACGCCAGTAGTTTTCGCCTTGCCCGTAGTACTCATCTTTCTTTGACAAACTCCTCAATCCCCACGGACTCCACAACTCCTCCGGATCACGCATCAAATCCAACACGGCACCCAAATGAGGCGACTCAGGCGATAACAGTCCCAACAGGATCGGAAAGAGGGAGATGTAGCCCTTGTGGCACACATGCACACTCTCCTCATACTCATCAATAGTCGCGTCGCAGTATGCCTGCTCCTCCTCATTCCAATGCAAGTCATCGATATTCCGAATGATCGCCTCCTCGACCCTCTTTAACTCTGCCACATCATCTTCCTCACCAACCTTCTCCGCAACAACCCTCAACGTCTTTGTCATCAACCCCATCCAACTCAACAAATCGACATGCAACTCTCCCGTGTGAGGAGGTCGCGCGCGGGGGTAATCGTCCAATCCACTCGTCAAGCAGTGATCAGGAGTCCGTCCACGCCAGCGGTATCCCTCCTTCATGGAAAACGCCTCGCGATCCCAGGCTTTGATGTCGCCAGCCTGCGTCCTCCTAAACCAATCATAATGCCTCTTCAGAATCGGGTATAGGTCATTCAAGTACGTCGTCGCCAACGTAGGGTGCTCAATATGCGCCGAGGAGAGCATCTCATTCTCAATACCTCCTCCACTCAACCCAATCCCATTGCCATCTTGAAAGTTGAAAGAGGGTTCCGAGCCGACGTTGGCCTGTTGATCCAATCTTTCGATAAACGCAACCACAGCCAACATCAACGTCGGCGGATTCGCATACCTCGTCTCCTGCACCACAAAATCAGCTGGAACCCGACTTCTTGCCTCACTCCCCAAAATCTGCTCCCTCCCAACCCACCCATCCTCATCAACAAGTCCAAACCAACTCTTGACGATCTCCAAGCTAAGATCATTATCCCACAATCCAATCGGGAGGAGATGGAACCCTTCATCCCAGTAGAAACCACGGGGGAAGAAGCATCGGGAGGGGGTTGCTGTGAAGAGGGTTGTTGGGCCTTCTTCTTGAGGGGAACGGGGGGTGGAGAGGGAGGATTCCCAGAAGTTTTCGGAGTCTTCGTCGTGGTGGGTGCGGTCGACGAGGGAGGTACCGTGGAAGTAGCCGACACCACCGAGGAGCGAGGAAAACAACTCGCGGGCGAAAGAGACGTATTCCTCTTTATCGAACGGTGCCTTCAAGGGAAAGACTTCGTCAAATCGCGCCCTGAACGCAGTCTTAATTTCCTCGATCCTCTCCCCCAAACCCCCAGACGTCATAGCCTGCGGCGCACTCCTCGAGGTATAAAGAACATCAAACTCAAAAGAACCCTCGAACGTCTTCTGCACAGCCTGGAAATTACCACTCACCACCCCAGTATTCGGTAACGTGAATATCTGCGCAGGAGGCGGCATATCGTTCTCTCCATACTTCTGACTCGCACTCTGTACCGCCGCCGAGATCTGCTGCAAAATCAAATCCTTTGCGCGCCACAAGGTATCCTCCATCAAGTTCGCACCGACATATTGCGTCTTTTGGATATCTTTCTCGGCGGCAGCGTCGTGGTTAATCACTGGATGCACATTCGTCTTCGGACCATCTGTGATCTCGACTTTGAAATCACCGAGATCGGGGGTCCGGCCACCGATTAGGACGGTACCCTCGATTCCGTCGGTTTCGAGGTCGGAGTCGAGGTGGAGTTGGCCTTGGCCTTCGAGGCCGGTGTAGAAGATTAGAGTTGTGCGCACGTCCTCGGGTGCGCCTTCGATGGGGGTACCGCGGATTCTGACACCCCAGTTGCCGCCTACAATGAAGAACTGTTAGAATTTGTAGTGGAGGGGAGTGAGGAGCGGGGGGGGGAGGGGGGTACCTTTGTCGCCGCCCTCGACCTTGACGAATTCAGTCTCGATCTTGACGCTCATCCCCACATCGTTGATCACCTGTCGTCCACCACTACGGGCATCGTACTCGACCCATCCAAACCCTCGAACATCATCTCCCTGTTCAGCCGAATGCCTCAAATCTATCAATTCACGTCAGCTCCGTAGTCAATTGAAGCACGACAGCATAAGCACATACCCTTAAAATGCGCATAATCATCAACATTCGCCCACATCAACCCCGTCATAAGACTTTTCGGTATCCGCGGCCTAACACCGAAATACAATCCCGGCCTATACGGACCCCACAACAGCGAGGAGTTCGAGGCGGCTGTGATTGCGTTTTCGAGCGCCAGAGTTGATTGATCAACCGTTTCGGAAGCCGAGGCCAGCAGAGCTGAGCCGGCTGCTGCTACCCATAGGATTGGGTCGAGGAGCTTCATGTTGCTCCTTGCAATTGCAATTGGTCGTCAGTGCTCGAGAAACACGTATTGCTTGGGATTTCGCGCCGTTGACGTGGGGAGATGCAAGGGCCTACTGTATATAGGGAACCGGCGCGTCTTGGCTCGACGAACAATCAATCGCTTGATGATACCGCGGATGTTGATTAGAGCATGAGGTCCTTGCTACACGACCTCTTTAACTCCACAGTCCCCTGGCCATATCGTATACATCAGATCTCACCGCATTCAGAAAGTCTTCCCACGCCCTCCCTCCCCCTCACTCCTCCACCATATCATCCAAATCCACCTCGAAATGGTAAACCCTCTCCGGCACCGTATCAAAACTCCCCCTGCCCTCAATTCCGGCCAACCCATCCATTCCCGTCCCCTTTACAACCTCAAATGTCCCCCACGCCCTATACGGGTTCAGCTCAAATTGCCCAGTCCCCTGCGTAATGAACAATCCCCTCCTTCCCTGAAAGTCCTCAGCTTCGACAGTCTCGGCGAATACGAAGGAGGCGTTCCCGTCGGGGCGGTAGGTCATGAGGTATGTGGTTTTGATCAGGGCGCGGAGAGAGGGAAGGGAGTAAGTTACTTGGGCGGGTGTGATGCGAGGGAGTAGGGTTTGGGTGCGGTCTTCAGCCCAGGCTTGGATTTGAAAAGGGGTTGAGAAGTTGAACGTCATCTTGATCTGTAATTGCTCGGGGTATTTGGTGTTGCGATTGGGTTATGTCTTGACCCGTACGGCGCAGGAGTACCACATGCTCACTCCGGGGAAGCGGGGCTGCTACCAGGACCCTGCATCCTCAGAAGCTCGGCAGGCCGTTTTGCGTAGCGATTTCTGCCAGGATGCCGATCTTTGCACGCACCAGACGCGTCGCATGTCCTTCCGGGGTCCATTTGCGCCGGACCGAGGGTATGACCTCATCGGACGTCTTCTCGAATCAATAGCTCTGTCTCGTGTTGACATTATTCTCGACATCAACTATTCATGTATCCAATTGCAATGGCAGATCTCGTTCGACAAAGCTCATTGCAATTCCTCCGCGCCCATGGTCCCCAGCACCCTGTGGCGCAGCATTGTTAATTACGGAATTCACGCGCTGAGTGAACGCGTTCAACATTGTCGCGTCGTCGAAGGCCCATAATATAATCCCCAGCTGTTGATCAGTCATGCCGGGACATCTCGTTCAAAGGAATGCCGGGGTCACGGTTGAGAACGAGGAGAGGATTGTCGCACGTAAGTCAACTGTATACAGGGTTAATCCGTGGATGGAGGGCTGACGTGAATGGTACAGTCAAGAACTCGCAAACGCCAAAGACGCCTGCCACGATCAAGAAGCAGGGGACACTTGATTCTTTCTTTGGTGTTACTCCATCGAAGGCTAAGGCTGCTGTCACTCCTGCGCCGAAGACCGCTACGAAGCGAACAAAATCCGAAGCGACACCGGCGTCCACCAAGTCCTCCGCCAAGCGCCCTGCGAAGAAGCAGAAGATCGTCGTCGACGATGACTTTGAGCCAGAACAATCCGCATCTGAAGCTGAAGAAGATGAAGCCTCCGAGGTTGCCCCATCATCCGCTGAATCCTCGGCCGCCGAGGAGTCCGAGGTCGAGGAAATTCTTCCCGAGGAGAAACCCAAGCTGAAGCAGCGCACCATCTCAAACAAGCGCTCCACCTCCTCCCCAGCCGTCTTTCCCGGTGCAAAAAGAGGCGCTGGAGCCGATTACTCTGATCTCCCACCCATTTCCTCCATCCCAGCTATGTTCCAGGATATGGTCGGTAACATCCCTCAAATCGCCGACGTCGCCAAACACCTCGCTGGACGCAAACTCCGCGTCGCCACGATGTGTTCTGGAACCGAGTCCCCTCTCCTCGCTCTTGGTCTTATCTCCCGCGCGATTGAGAAGATTTACGGGGTCAAGTTTGGCGTTCAGCATGTCTTCTCATGTGAGATCGAGCCGTTCAAGCAAGCTTACATCGAGAGGAACTTCCAGCCTCCGCTTTTGTTCCGTGATATCTGTGAACTCGGGAATGAGAAAGCTACAACTGCTTACGGCGCCAAAGCCACAGTCCCGGGTGATGTCGACATGCTCGTCGCTGGTACGTCTTGCGTCGACTACTCCAACCTCAACAACGAGAAGCAGGACTTCGAGGCACAGGGTGAGTCCGGGCAGACCTTCCGTGGTATGATGTCCTGGGTTATCAAGAACCGCCCCCCTGTTGTCATCTTGGAGAATGTGTGTAACGCGCCGTGGGACAAGGTCAAGAAGGCATTCGAGAAGGAGGGTTACTCTGCCCAGTTCCAGCGTTTCGATACGAAGCAGTACTACATTCCGCATACTCGTACGCGTGTGTACTTGTTTGCCTACTACAAGCCCAAAACCTCGTTGCCGGAGAAGTGGAAGCACATGGTTGCGTCGCTATCTCGTCCCGCATCCTCGCCTCTTGAGGCTTTCCTTCTACCCTCCGACGACCCGCGTATTCATCAAGCTCGCGAGAAGCTGGTTCGAGAGGCTGGATCGGGGTTGGAGCGTCGCGGTCGTACCGACTGGGGTAAGTGTGAGTCTCGTCACCACCGTGCTCGTCATGAGGAGGGACTTGGTACCAACCGTCCCTTGACCGCGTGGCAGCAGCAGGGTGAGTGTACGCTTCCGGACTTTGCCTGGAATGATTGGGGACTTGCTCAGACCGAGCGTGTTCTCGATTTGTTGGATGTTAACCAACTGCGCATGGCGTTGAAGGGTGTCGACTCCGCCTTCAAAACCCTCGTTTGGAACCTCTCCCAAAACGTCGATCGTACCACCGGCTCTGTTCGCCCTGGTATCTGTCCCTGTCTTACGCCCTCAATGATTCCGTATATCACGAATCGTGGTGGTCCCCTGGTTGGACTCGAGGCGTTGTCGTTGCAGGGATTGCCTGTCGAGGAGTTGTTGTTGACGAGGGAAAGTGAGGATAACTTGGCGGATTTGGCTGGTAATGCGATGACCTCTACTGTTGTTGGTGTTTCTATGCTTGCGGCACTCGTGTTGGCGAAGAACGAGTTGAGGTTGGGTGAGGAAGTCCCCATGGAGGTTGATGATGTTGACGATACTGTCGTTGAGATCGTCGAGGCTGTTGTCGGAGAGGAGCAGTTGAAGGAGAAGCCGCTTCGCATCGATTCCGCTGAGAGCGTCCAGATTGCGAAGATCCTTGAGGATGCTCAACGCAGTTCAAGACATTGTGACTGTGAGGGAAGAAGTGGTACGACTGATCGTGATATCCAGCGCTGTCAAGATTGTCATACTACTACTTGCGTCAAGTGTGGTCGTCGTCCTGAACATAACTACACCATCGAGAAGGCGCAGCGTCTCCCGCCTTCGGAGTTTGAGAAGGAACTCTCTGCAGCCTTGCAGATGCGTATTCGCGTCGAAGGGATTACTCGTGAGACTCTTGAGGCAGCGCGAGCGGTGAACGGGGCTAACGTCGCGGACAAGGGTTGGGAAATGTGGAGCGAGGCTGTTTTGAATGCGCTTGTGTCCACTGAAACAGAGTTCCGATTCAAGAGTTTGACCCGTCAGGACATCTGGACTGCGGTGTACCATGCTCCTGATGCTTCGCTTGAGTTGATGTTGAACCCGGCTATGCCGCAATGGCAGTTGTTTGTCAAGGCTCCAGAAAGTGCGCCGATGAACAGCCCGTTGAGGAGGTTATTGGAACAGCCTGTTGCGCGTATGAGGCTCGGTGCTTCGGGTTCATCTTTCTTCGAAGGCAAGTGGCAGATCTGCATTCCTGCTGTGCACAAGTTCTCGATCGAGATCAAGGGGTGCGGAGAGAAGGTTCCTTCTTACGAAGCCAGGATTGGGCTACAGGAAGAGTATGCGAACAAAAAATGGTGGAGTAAGATTAACGTCTCTGTCGTCCCGGAGAGTGAGGATGCGAAGCAATATCTTGATCGTGATATCTCCGGTACCTACACTCTTCATGAAAAGTGCGGTACTGCCATGGGTGCGCTACACAAGAGGGAGAAGACCGATGATCTCGCTGATATCTTCCTCTTCCTTGATCCTACTAGAGCTGGAGAACCCGAGCAAGATCCCTTCGTGTTTTCTTCCAGTATTAGGAGATACAACTACGGAGAGGAGCGGCCTATTATTGCGAGAGTGGACACAAAGTGGCGTCCTAATGCGAAGGATTCTGTACAGAAGATTTCGTGTGAAGCGAATGGTACGTGGTTGATTGTCGATGCTGTCAAGTTTGCGAAATCGGGCGCTGCTGCCAATGCTACGTATGCTATGCCTGACCCTGAAGACTTGAGCGTGAATATTACTACTAAGGGCTGCGAGGCTGCTACGGCTATGCTTTTGGCAAAGGTGCCGCTCAAGGCATCAGCAGATGATGATGACCTGTGGCCTCGCGGTCGATGGAGTGAGGTCGATCTTCAACACAAGGGACGCGCAACCTTCGAAGCTCTGTCCTGGATCACCGAGAGGTTGCCTACTAGTCAAGGTATCTCCGAATGGGTGGATGCTGGCGTCGGGGATCTTGATGCATCTAAATCTTCGTGCGAACGATGTGCTCCTTCGGCACCCATCATCAAGTGGTTGTCTGGCGATAAGGGTTACGTGCCGTACGAGGACCCCATTGAGGCTGGCGCATACGAACAATCGCTCAAGAAGCGACCTTCTCCTTTCGTTGTGCAACTTCGCCTTGAGAACGGGTTTGGTCTGTTACGCATTGGTGCGAATATCACCTCGCTCCTCCATCGTGCTTTGCACCTGCTTGCGAAAACGGGATCGAATAAGACCCAAAAGCCGCGTCTTTCTTGGCGTTTGGACATGAACCATGATGCTACTCGATTCTTCGACCCAAACACTCGCTTCTCGTTGTCGAGTAACAAAAAGGATCCAGAGCATTCTCAACCTCCACTCTGGAGCGAAGAGTTCCCTCTTCGTCCTGAACAGCTTCGTTCTCTGGGATGGATGTTGCGTCAGGAATCCAAAAACGCTCCTCCCTTCATTGAAGAGGAGATTGAGGAGGCCTTGTTGAAACCGCTTGGCTGGAGGGCGGAAGCTCGGGCTACTCGTGCGGTGCATGGCCGTGGTGGTGTCGTTGCCGACGAGGTTGGGTATGGAAAGACTGCCATTACGCTTGGTTTGGTTGCATCTACTTTGGAAGAACCTCTCGTGGCCAGAGACATAAAACCGGAGGTCGATGGTGTTATCCCGGTGAAGGCAACGTTGGTACTTGTGCCCGCTCACTTGACGAAGCAGTGGCCTTCGGAAGTGGAGAAGTTCACAGAGAACAACCTTAAGATTGTCGCTATCCCCACTGTTGCGGAATTGAACAAGCTTACTGTTGCGAAGATCCAGGAAGCGGATATTGTCATCTGCTCATCCAGTGTGTTCGGCAGTGATCTTTACTGGTCGAATTTGGCCGCTCTCGGCGGTAACGAACTACCCAATAACAAGGCTGGTGGACGTCACTTCGATGACAAACTCTCTGAGACGCTCCAGACGCTCAAGAAGCAGGTCATTGCCCTCACAGCCGAGGGTGGTGTCAAACAGGTCTTGAGCAACATCGAGACCGCGCGTGAGGAGGCCGCCGAGCGTGCCGCAGAGGAGGCACAGAGATTACAATCGAAGCGATTGAAGGGTAAGAAGTACCGTGATGCGCAGAAGAAGAAGGCTGCTGGCGATAGTGACAGTGAAGATGAACCTGTGGTCAAGAAGCCCGTAAAGAAAAACGCCCGCGAAGACAAGGACCCTTGGAAGCTCGGCTCTGCTGCGAAGAAAGACTGGAAGCAGTTACACTGTCCACCGCTGGAGATGTTCCACTGGAAGCGTGTCGTCATTGACGAGTACACCTATTTGTCTGGCAGGGAGCATGCTGCAGTTATCCATATGAAAGCCAGTGCTCGTTGGGTCTTGTCGGGTACACCGCCTGTGTTCAACTTCTCTGCCGTGAAATCCATCGCTGTTTTCCTTGGCATCTCCCTTGGTATCGACGATGAAAGTGATTTGTCGAAGAAGCAGAAGAAGGAGCAGACTGCTGCAGAGCGTTTCCACGCCTTCCGTGACGCTCGTTCCGCTTCGTGGCATGCACGTCGCCATGAGGTTGCTCAGGCTTTCCTTGATCAGTTCATGAGGCAGAACGTGGCGGAAATCGACGAGATTCCCACCGAGTATCATCTTAACCGCGTCACTCTTCCTGCGGCCGAGCGTGCAATTTACCTTGAGCTTGAACATTATCTTCAGGCGCTTGACATGAACATTCGTCGCAAAGGCAAGAAGAGTACTCATGGTGATCGTGATGCTCGTCTTGCCGAAGCTCTGGGCAAGAGTAGCTCTTCCGAGGAAGCACTCTTGAAGCGTTGTTCTCATTTCGACCTCGACGAGAAGGATGATAAGGAGAATGCGATTCAAGCTTGTGACATCATTGTTCAAGAGCGTACTGGTCAGCTTGAGGACTGCAAACGCGATTTGCTCAGGATCCTCATCAAGACGAAGGATGCGCACAAGCGTGCGATGAAGGAAGCTCATGGGTTTGGTGAAGTTGCCGATCCTTGGAAGGAGTTCAGGGCCTCTGTTTCTGATAAGCGTTTGGGTGATCTTGAAGCTGCCGAAGCAGTGAGCGACCTCCTCGCCGAAGTTGAAGCTGGCGCGAAAATCGAGAAGAAGTCTAAGTCTTCGAAGAATAAGGATAGATACGACTCCGACGACGACCCTTCCAAGAAGAAACCGAAGACTGTTGAAGAGATCCGCTGGGACGCCCGTGAGCGTGTTCATGGAGTTCGTGCTGTTGCGAAGGAGCTTGTACTTCGTTTCCGATCTCTTCGCTACTTCACGATTGTCCGTGACATTCAGAAGCGCATTGAGCTTGCCGTGGAGTGTCCTGGATGCCACAACCAGATCTCGACCGAAAATGTTGCCGTCATGTCTTCCTGCGGTCACACGGGATGCTATGAGTGCCTCTTGAGATCTGCAGTCGAGAAAGAGCGCTGTGTTTCGGAGGATTGTCTGGCTGCCGCTCGTTCTCTCAACGTCATCAAGTCCGAGACTCTCGGTGTCGAGGATGAGAGTCTTCGTGAAGGCCGTCATTTCGGAGTGAAGTTGGAGAAGGTAGTGCGATTGATTAAGGACATCCCCGAGGACGAGAGAATTCTCTTATTCGTGCAGTTTTCTGATCTTATGGAGAAGGTCGCTCTGGCTTTGAGCGAGCACCGCATCGATTTCCTCCAGGTTGAAGGATCAGCACACAAGAAGTCCTCGAACCTTCAGCGATTCCAGGATGGCCAGGCTCGTGTGTTGTTGCTGAATGCAGGAGACGAGAGTGCGTCCGGTGCGAACCTTACCGTGGCGAACAACATCATCTTCCTGAGCCCCTTGCTCGCTGATACCCAGCAGAAGTACGATGCAGCGGAGACTCAGGCCATCGGTCGTGCTCGTCGTTATGGTCAACAGAAGACTGTTCACATTTGGAGGTTCTTGTCGAACGGCACGATCGACGAGGAGATTTTTGAGAGTAGAGCGAAGCAGGTTACTGGTGGGGGACGTAACCGTACATAGAATATAGGCGTTTTGTCTTGGAGTTAGAAAGGCTATACGGATCGCTAGCGTACTTTACCATACCATTGCAAATAGACTCAGTTAGCATCATCTTCAGTTTCATTCGCGATCGCCCAACCGACAAGAGTCCCCTGGACTGTCACGATATCATTGTCCCGTCGTGAAGAACCACGGCTTTTGTCCTTCTCGATACGCCATGGCAGGCAGCTGAGCAGGGACAGGTATCACCGTCTGTCTTGCCCACAAAACGGTGGTGCCGGCCTGAGCATCGCGTAGCTTCTCTTCTTCGGGTGTAGGCAGCACAACTCCACACTCCCAATTCCAATTCTTCAACTTCAAACCCTTCTGAGCCCTATCCATGGTGACATCACCCCTACTCATTGATTTGGTCAGCCACTGTCAGATGGTGGGAAGATACACGTACCATGCCGAGGAACTCAGGTTGTGTGAGCCGACATACACCCAGCCTGCATTCCCACGAACAGGTACCGAGAACCTCGCGTATATGTGCTACACCACAGCATTTAGTCCGTCGTTCGATCATACCCTGATCAGAGAAGTACCTTATTGTGCATCAAACACCCATCTCTCACGCTCCGGCAGTCCCGCATGAGCTTGCGGGGGAAGTCGGGCTTTGCCCAAAACGTAGGATGTAAGCATATAGTTCCGCCAGAATTTGGCCCACCCCGTGATTTGGCAACTGTATCCGATGTCGGGAAGAGAACACGGAAGCTCCGCTCGATCTCGGCCATCTCGGGGGCGCTTTCAGTGTCGCCTTCCTCTTCGTCTTCCTCATCCGTGGTCTCTTCTTGAGCCCGTTTAGTGCCGGAGATTGTGCCTTTTGCATTTTTGTTTCGGGAATTGCACTCCCACATACGATTCAGCCGTTTCCCTTGCATGGAGCCCATGAGGTAACCCAGAAACTTCGCATTCAGCGAACCTAAAGACGATGTGATATAGTCGACATCAACCTTCTGAACCCCGCCACCAATCTCCCGTACAGCAGTGCCGAGCGCTGGAAATCCGGAATTGTACACGTCCCGGCCAAGGTGATCACCCGCAATGGAACCGACGAAGTGCGCCGTAGCATTGCCGAAGTCGTACTCGTCCAAACGGGATAGTGATGTTTCGGGTATGCCTTGCTTACGACAGAAATGAGTCAGATGCGTCAGGAACTTCGGTTGAGCACTTTCTGCCCCAGGTCCTGTGCGTTTCGGGAAGTCCTGGATAAACGTCGAGTTCTCCATGATGCCCGTCTCACCCCAGTCATACGGAACCAAGTTGGCTGTTGGCACGACCACGCGAACATGCGTTGGATGAAAGAGGATCTGTAGCTTCGAATGCATCAACCTTGCCTTGTCCAGATTTGGGAACACCACCTCCGTGTTCGGGATCATCCGCATCTGCCGTCGAATATGATCCTGTATTTCCGGAGATTTCGCATGTTGTACGAGAACCAAACTCGTCTGTGGTATTTTGAGCTTCGTGAGGACCCATATTACGTCCCATTGAAAGGCAGAGAGGATAGCGTGCTGAAGGGTGTCTTTCTGAAGGACCTCCTCGATTTTGATATGTTGAGGCGTATGTGGATAGTTGTAGACCCAGGTGAGCTTGACAGTAGGATCCAGAAATTGAATGCCGCTATTGGTAGGAGCTGCAACATGTGCCGGGGTTGTACTGGTCTTGGGCCTTTTTCTCTCACCGTCCTCGATCGTTTCGGGATCCAAAGGACGTTTTGTACTGCTGCCAGATGTTCTCAAAGTCGCTGGTGCTTGTCGTGGTTTGTTACTACCATATCCCAAGTCCGTGGTAACCCGGTGTGTACTTTCGCCGTCTAGTTTGTCCTGCCTCCTCCTCTGTCGCTCAAGCCTCTCTCCTTCCATCGCTGCCCTGTCAAGTCTCGCCAAGCCCGGATCTCTCTTCGACATGACCTTCTGCACTGTAACCTCCACAGGCTCTCCTACCGGACTGACTTTCTTGACATCACTCGTCGGAGCGGCCGTATCCCGATCAACCACAGCTTGCAACTGAGGAGCAGGATCCTGCTCTTGCAGTGACATTGCGATAGCCCGTTTCATGTCTTCATCTTCGCTGTCACTGTCACTGATGAGGATAGGACGGGAGCTTTCGCCGGCCATTGGATAAGGGTTGTTGACGTCCTGGAATCAACGTTACGGGGGGCTCCCGCATGACGTCGTAGCCATGGTGAGAAAAATCTGGCGCTCCATCGAAAGAAACGACACCCGGTTGATGAGCTGCTGCTACATTGCATGGGTATTATTATCTAACCCTCTTACTTCCCGACACAAAACTGCCCAAACACAACCCCCAACACCTCCTCCACATCAACCCTCCCACAAATCTTTCCCAGCGCATCAGCCGCATACCTCACCTCCTCCGCCCCCAACACGATATCCGCACCTTCCCCTCTCGTCTCGGCCTCTTCCCGAAGTTTCATGAAATTGTCGAGGTGGGAGATACATTCAGCGACGAGGGTGCGGTGACGTTCGTTCGTGCCGACGACGTCGGTTGTGCCGATGTCTGTCATGGATTTGAGGGTTTGGATGAGGCCGGAGGTGAACTCGTCGATGCCTGTTCCTGTTTTGTCTTTGAGGGTGGAGAAGAAAATGCGCTCCGTTCCGATTCCTGTGGCCTTTGCGTATTCTTTTCTCAACTCTTCCATACTGCTCCCACTCCCAGTCCCCTGCAGGTCAATCTTATTCAACAGAAGAATGGTCGGTCGTGAGTTGCCTGTTCGTATGGGGAGGTGTTGGAGGATTTCGTCCGCGATGTGGACGGTGCCGTGCTGGTGGGTTGTTGTTAGATCGAGGACGCAGACACCCAAGTCACCGCTCGAAACCCTCTCTCGTGCGCGCTTGACACCCTCCATTTCGACTTCGCCCACGTCCTCGCCTTCCCTGATTCCAGCCGTGTCGCCGACAATAACAGGGTATCCGCCGATATCAATCGTAGACTCAATGATATCCCTCGTCGTACCAGCGTGAGGAGATACAATCGAAACAGACCGTGACGCAAGCCTATTCAACAAACTACTCTTCCCTGCATTCGGCGGCCCAAAAATCGTCAAATGGACTCCATTCCTCAACAACTCCCCCCTAACACTCCTCTCCAAATGCCTTTCCAGCTCCCCCCGTAACTCCACCACCTTCTCGACAACTTGCTCGTAAATCCCATCCTCGATCCCTTCGTCTTCGCCGAAATCGATGATGGCTTCGAGGAGGGCACGGGAGTGGAGGAGGGATGTGCGCCAGGTGTCGTAGAGGTCTTTTAGGGCGCCGCCGGCTTGGCGGAGGGCGGAGCGAAGTTGGGTGGTGGTTTCGGCGTTGATTAGGTCTGCTAGTCCTTCTGCCTCGGTCAAGTCCAGTCGACCGTTATCGAACGCCCTACGCGCAAACTCGCCTGCCTCTGCGTATCGTACGTTCAACGGCTTTGTGTTCTCCCCATCAGCGGCCGAGGAGGAGGAGAGGTTGTGTGATGATCCAATGGCTTCCAGCACAGCACGCACGACGGCGTTCCCGCCGTGGGTGTGTAGTTCGATGATATCCTCACCCGTGAAGGAGGCCGGACTGGGGAAGTATAGGACGAGGGCTTTGTCGAGGAGGTCCCGAGTTCTGGGGTGGAAGAGGCCGCGGAGGGCGCCGTAGCGGGCTTTTGGGAAGAGTGAAGGTTTGAAAAGGAGATTTCGCAGCACCTGGAACGATGTCGATAAGCTATCTGACAGTGAAAGGGTGGGAATATATGGGGACGTACCTGTGAAGAGCCAGACCCAGATATCCGAATGATGGCAACACCCGCTTTCCCAGGCGCCGTCGAGAGTGCGTAAATCGTCGGTTTGTCAACTGAACTCTGGAAGCATCTCAATCCTAACGGAGGTCGATCACATCGTATAGGCCGTCGAAAGGCGAGGGAGCGGAACATCGCAGGGTGTATCTATTTTTAGACTCTTGGGGTTTGGGTAGGTGCAGCCCTGCATTACCGGTAGGTCATCGTGCGCTGAGGCAGGGCTGCGAAGTTGCCCCGGGAGACCAGCGGACAACAACACAAACAACTCCCTCGGCATACAATGATCCCAAGATCAGCATTCAGATTCACGTCCTCATGCCGTATCCCTTCAGCCAGAATACTGCCTTCCATGGCCGTGCACCCGGGGTGGAAGGGAACGCAGACACGCTCCGTACATCATTTTGATACGTTGAAGTTCGTGAAGAAGATGGAGGCGGAGGGGTTCACTCAACAGCAGAGTGAGCAGGTCATGGTTGCCATGGGTGATGTGATTGACGAGAGGTTTGTCAGTTGCCGACTTGCGCATGTAACACGTACTGATTAGGGTGATTGACAGTATGCGGAATTTCACGCGGTTGATGGTTACGAAGGAGGATCAAGAAGCGGTATTACACGGACAAAGAGGACTGGGAGGTGATTGGTATGCTGATGAATGTCCATGACAGAACATCTTCACCCAAAAAGTCGACTTAGCTCAACTCCGCTCCGAACTACAAACAATCGAAAAAAACGACGCCAGCATAGCCCGTGATGCTCTCGAACGCCTAACCGCCGAAATCGAAACCCATAGACAAAAACTCCGCGAGGAAATCACAAAAACACAAGCTGGCGTTCGTCTTGATCTCAACCTCGAGAAGGGCCGGATTAGGGATGAGGGTAGTGTGCATGAGTTGAAGATTAAGGAGACGGATACGAGGATTGATCATGAGATTGCGAATATGAAGACGAAGATGCAGGGGATCAAGTTTCAGGTGTTGCAGTGGGTTATTGGTATTGTTACCGGTGCGGGGGCGTTGGTGTTGGGTAGGTTTCGCTTGATACTACAGGTGTTTTACGGAGTGCTAACAGAGGGAATAGCGTACATTCGTTTATATTCATAGGGATTCGGTTTGCCGTCTTCGCGTTTGGAAGAGGTGCAGCTGGCTGGTGTTTGAGGTCTTGGCGGGCTGTGGGCCATTCGCAAGGCAGAAAGACATGTATGAGTAGAGACAGCAAACAGACAGAATGGAAGGCATTACGATACACAAAATCATCGTTGACATTATCTTATACCTTTCCAAATTTCATGGTATAGCCAATCACATGGTCGCCGATAAGGTTTATCTGCAGTTGCCCTGGCGAAAATCGCCTAAACACAAAAAATCGGCTGTAGGCGGCAAAGTGAAGGAAAGCACGAGAAAGTCGGACGATCAAGAAGAAAGTCGCAAGAGTCAAGGAGATTCCCTCTCGACTCCAATTGTATTCCGCTCTCGTCCTTCGAAGTTTTCTCGCAGTCAGGTAGACGTACAACCGCTCTACACCTATACCCTACCCACCGCCTTCGTCTTCTTATCGTCCTCGAACGACATAACCAACCATGCAATCCGACGAAATTATCTGGCAGGTAATCAACCAAGAGTTCTGCTCCTACAAACTCAAAACCAACACCCTCAACTTCTGCCGCAACGAATACAACGCAACCGGCCTCTGTAACCGCCAATCCTGCCCTCTCGCAAACTCCCGCTATGCAACGATCAGGGAACACAATGGTGTCATCTACCTCTACATGAAAACCATCGAACGCGCCCACACCCCCGCAAAAATGTGGGAAAGGATCAAGTTGAGCAAGAATTATGTCAAAGCATTGCAGCAGATCGACGAGAGGTTGATTTATTGGCCGAATCATATGTTGCATAGGTGTAAGCAGCGCTTGACAAAGTTGACGCAGTACCTTATCAAGGCACGACGGTTGGCGTTGAAGCCCCAGCCAAAGTTGATTGGGATTAAGCCGAAGACGGAGAGGAGAGAGGAAGCGCGTGAGCGTAAAGCACTTCAGGCTGCGCGCTTGGAGAAGGCGATTGAGAAGGAGTTGATTGAGAGGTTGAAGAGTGGGGCGTATGGTGAGCAGCCCCTTAATGTCAATGAGGAGGTATGGCGTAAAGTCCTCGAAGCACGTGAGAAAGCAGGTGATGCGGAGGAGGATATCGAGGAGGAAGATGAGGAGGAGTTGGAGGAGGAGGATGAGCTTGAGGTGGAGTATGTGTCTGGTGATGATGAGGTTTCGGATTTGGAGGATTGGTTTAATGAACAGGAGGCTGAGGAGCTGGATCGTGAAGCTGTGGATTACTTTGATGGCGAGAATCAGTATTCTAGCGAGGAGGAGGACGAGGAGGATGAGGAAGATGATGAGGAGGATGTTACGGAGGCCAAGAAGGTCGCTGGAAAGAAGAGGAAGGCTGAGGAGGCGAAGAAGCAGCAGAAGAAGAAGCGTGGACCTAGGGTTGAGGTTGAGTATGAGACCGAGGAGGCTGCTCCTGAGCGTGTTGCGCAGACCGCGTGGTAAACCGCATCGTGGCAGTTGAAGGGGAAAGTGAACGAGAGTGTATAGCATAATTTTGCATACTTTATCATTGGGCAGCGCATCTTGCTTCATTGGCTGGCGTTTCGGTTGGGAATATCAAAATCCGTTATTGCTACTATCTATACTCTGCAGGTGTCCACTTTGTTTCGTTTTGTCGTAGCCACCTGTTCAAAGTGTCTGCTGGATCTTGGTGTTTTTGAAGGTCGAGTTACTTCCCAAGGACCACGTGCTCCAGATTTCTCAAACTCCGTCACGACGACAACCGCGATACGGAAAAAACCATATCGCAAGAACAACGACGACGTCCTACATCTGATTCAGACCAATCCTCCTATCTGGCAGCAAATAACGTCCAAGTCCCTCCTGTCAGCAACGCCGACAACAAGCAACCTCTTATCCCTCCACAGCTCTAATCAATACACCATGCCTCCATCGCGACGGAAGAAGACCCACTCAAAGCCGATCACAGCGACAGCTCAAAGGCCGATCTCAAAGAAATCACAAATGACAGCAACCGTGATCAGGACCTACCACACCCTCCTCAAACGCCACGCTCAAGCTGAACAAGAAGGTGACTTCACCCTCGCAGCCTCCCTTCAGCAGGAAATGGACGCACTAGGTGGTCTGGACGCTTACCAAAAATCGTCTCTGCTTGGACAAGATAAAGGCCGCGGTGGTGATTCGAGTCGCGTACTGTGCGAGTGGTTACAAGAACTTGGGTGGGGGAAGGGCGAGGGGAAGAGGCAGGGGAAGGTGTTGGAGGTTGGTGCGCTGAGTACGAAGAATCAGATCTCGAAGTGTGGGTATTTGGATGTGACGAGGATCGATTTGCAGAGTCAGGAAGAGGGGATTTTGCAGCAGGACTTTATGGAGAGATCGGCGGCGAGGACTGATGAAGAGGTTGGTGTCGCTGAGCACGTTTCTGTGTGATATGCTAACGGATGGCCGGCAGAGATTTGATATCCTCTCATTATCACTGGTATTGAATTTCGTCCCGACTCCAGCTGGTCGGGGAGAGATGTTGCACCATATCCGCAATTTCCTGTTTCCGGCATCACATTATACTTCCTCAAACAAAGAATCGCAAATAGAAGAAGGAGGGCTTCTTTTCCTTGTTCTTCCAGCGCCATGTGTCGAGAATTCGCGATATTTGACCGAGGAGCGTTTAGAGGACATCATGCGATCGTTGGGATACGTGTTGGTGAAGCAACGTACAGCGAAGAAGGTTGCATACTGGTAAGTGAGCCTTGTGTACGAACCTCTTCCTAGAGCGTGACAGCTGATGGGACACGTAGGCTCTGGCGGATGGTCACTGAAGGCAAGGAATGGGGACGACATGGGAGTAAGGCTGTAAGCTGGAAGAAGGAGGAAATGAGAAGCGGCGGGTCGCGAAACAATTTCGCAGTTGTCCTCGAGTAGGCAGTGGAAAGGACTTATGGGGACATACGGGATTTGGCGTTCGTTTAATATTGGAAGCAGCGCAAGTAAGCTCAAGAACCTCTACGCCATTCAACTCATGGCCGCTGAGATCAGATTCTAAAAAAGCGTTCTACTGCCAGATACGGCCATACCATGATGAAAGCACAGGATCCCGTCCGATCTCCTAAGTTAAGCATCATAGGGCCCAGTCAGTACTAGCGTGGGAGACCAGCTGGGAATACTCGGGTGCTGTATCTTTTTGGCTTTTTTGCTGCAACAGCTGCTGCTGCTGTCTCGCTCACGATGTCAGCTGCAGTCTTGTTGAAGTTCTGTCGTCTGTCACGGAAACACCGTAACTTCCTGTTCCCACGCTCGCCGGTGACGAAATCATTCCGTTCGCACGATTGGGTTCCATGGACGCCACCACTACTTTCGTATCTCACAATCCGCCTGTAGAATGTTGCCCTTCCTACGTTCATGTGGATTGGCCCTACCAGGCATGCCGTAGGATCGGTGAATGGCAGTGTGAGGCATTTCAGCACCGTGGATTGGAGACTGTGGCACGAGGAAAGGATTGGGAAAGCTCGTAGCTCGTCTGTTATCGTTACCATTTGAGTCTTTGCCTGAGGTATCTTGAGTATCTATATCCCAAAAGCAATGCCCTGTGCTCAAAGCACCTCGCTAGGATCCAACATTCCAACATCACAGCTCTTCGCCTCGCCATCCAAGATCATCTCCGACAACACCTTCCCCGTCCCCGCCGACAAACTAATACCCCAACAACTATGTCCCGCAGCCACCCACACCCCTTTCCTGCCCGGCACAGCCCCAACCATGGGTCCACCCATGCCGCGCTCCATGACGGGGAGGTAACATGCTTGACACGCGAGAACTTCTCCCTCTTTGAGGCGCGATGACAGCTCACCAGCTTGTTTTACGAGGTCGTCGCAGCGGGATTGAATCACTTCGACCTTGTCGGCCGTCTCAGGGATGGAGGTGAGGTGATCGCCTTCACCACAGACGTAAACTTCATCGGGTCGGGCGTAGAGTTCTGGGGCGACGGTCTTACCCGAGGAAAGCGTCATAGAGGTAAATAGTGCGTGTGCGCTGACAGGTTTCTTTGGGCGGATAGTGATACTGTGGGCGCGGGTTGCGCTGATCGGTGCTTCTTTGAGGATCTTTGGCGTCCATGGACCCGCGGTGACAATAGTTTGTGTGCTGTCGAGGGTTTTCTCTTCATTGGTGTCCTTTGAGACGTATGTCACACTACCATCCTTGACATCCGTGACCTTGCCCATAATGAGCTCAACCCCCTTCTCCCGCGCCAGTCTCATCATCTCATTCGTAAATTTGTATGGATGGACCTGTGCTGTCGTCTCCTCCGTCCCCAACAAACTCGCCTTCTCCAATCCCTTCTCGTTGACCCAATCGAGACCCGGCGGTAGATTCGCGGTTCGTCGGGGTTTAAAGCTGGTAGATATACTCATTGTCGTAAGCGCTCTGTAACCCCACTTCTCGAATCCGCCATGTTCGTCCGCGAGCTGTTTGTGCAGGTTGTAGGACAATTCACCAAGATTCGCCGTAGAAGGGCCATGCCAATCGAGCGCCAATAAACCTCCAGCCTTTCCCGATGCTCCCGCAGCAACTTCAGTCGCCTCGATCACCCTAATCTTGTACTTCGACAGATCGTATTTCGGGTGGCGAGTAAGGTAGTACGCCGTCGTCGCACCGATCACTCCGGCGCCAATGATAGTGATGTTCTCGGTAGACATTGTAATTGATCTATGGGCAAGTGAGCGAGCGAGGATGCTTGCCAGTTTAACGGATCAATGGCGGCAATGGGATGGTCGTGCGTACAAGTTTTAGGATATGTATTGCTGGGGCCGCCTACCGGTATCGCGGGTGCGCAGGGGTGGTGCGGGCTGACGTGTGGTCGTGGGAACAGGAAGATGGGTGGGTGCGGAAGTAGAGCATCCGAGCACCACCTGCAAACGTATCAATAGGTGGGAGGTTTCATTTGAATCTTGTGAACTAGCAATAGTACTACTCAAAATAGTTAAACTGCTTTTGCTACAAGAACAACAAAACGCAGGGATCAGGTCAGCAAAACCAAAGATACAGCACCCGAGTATTCCCAGCTGGTCTCCCACGCTAGTACTGACTGGGCCCTATGATGCTTAACTTAGGAGATCGGACGGGATCCTGTGCTTTCATCATGGTATGGCCGTATCTGGCAATTTGCTTTTTTGAGGTTTATAAAGCACGAATCAGTAAGTTTGAGTACATCAACGGGTGAAGAATGCAAAGGGACCCCACGAGAGTTGTGAACCAAGTCATCTAAGATAATTGGCGAGTGGCAACATTGATGAGCTCGGATCAGGCACCCGCGAATCCCACGGCAGTGCCCATACCGGCGGCGGGATCGAAAAGGGATACGTCATGGTATCCTCGAGCTCGAGCAACGAAGGGAGGTGAGTTTCTGTCAAGCGAGAGCTTCGTGGATGCTCGTTTCAAAACGGCCCGAAAGGGACCTTTGGACGGGATGGGCAACCGAGTTTGAAAGACAAGCCCGGGCGATTGAACGCGGAAGCAAATGCGTGGAAACATTGCCGTACCGCACGCAGTTGCAACAGGCCTGAGCAAGCTGCACGAGCGACGCCAAAGACGAAGAGTAACTGGCAATGTTACAAAGGACAATTTGGCGTTCAAGGTGCGTGTGGCAGGACAGTCTATCGCAGCAGCAAAAACGTGCCAAGCATGACCGAATCTTTACAGGCAAGTACGAAGGATGCTAACCTGCGAATTACCCAGCTCGTACGGTGACGTGAGCGTGAGAACATCAAGTGCTAACGCTCACGTGATAAGAAAGTCTTGGTCTAAAACCGCACAAGAGTTGTGGCAGCGGTTGCAGCGTGAAGGCTCCGAAGAGGACTTGCTAATTAGATCCTTCGTGAGGAAAACAAAAAGATACAGCACCCGAGTATTCCCAGCTGGTCTCCCACGCTAGTACTGACTGGGCCCTATGATGCTTAACTTAGGAGATCGGACGGGATCCTGTGCTTTCATCATGGTATGGCCGTATCTGACATTTTCGCAAACTTATGTTATATAACCAGTGCGCTATGAACCGGTGTCGTTGCACTATGCTATGAAGATCAAACTCCTACCAAAACCGTGGGTATCCAAACATATCAACCCAAACCCCTTACTCAAACTCATCCCAATCATCGTCATCTTCACCTGCGGTGTTCTTCTGACTTGAGAAGCCGAAGATGCTCTTTGGCGTAGCATCTTCTGCAACCTTTGGTCTCTCTACCACTCCGCATCCCACGAATCTCCATTCCAGCGTTGCAGTTGTGAAACCGTCGGTGTTACCGATGTCCTCAAATCCGATAATCCTGTCCTTCACAGTAGCGTCGACGAAGGACAATACACAAGGGAGGACTTGAATCTTGAGCTTGACAACGAGGAAGGGGACTTTCTCGACATCGACTTTGACGAACCGCGTGCCAAGGTGCTTCTTTGCAAGTAATGACAGGTGGGAGTGCATGATATCACATCTTCGGAAATCCTTATGGTAAAAGTGTGCAATCACTCGCTTTTTGGTACTATAGAGACATCAGGTCAGCGTCCTTGAGCAACCAAGAATAAACCCACGTTGTCAATTCCATTAGTGTCTTGTCATCTGTAATATCCTCGTACGCTCCTCCTCCTGCCTCCTTGAACTCTTTCTCTTTCGCGAGCTGCTCAGATAATTGTTGCATGCGTTGCTCTCTGAATCCGTAGTCATTTTCCTCATTCTCAAGTTCCTCGAAAAGGGCGTCCTCGTCAATGTCGCTATCTTGATCATCCCTAGCCTCCCTACCAAGGGAATCAGTGTAGCGGTCGACAAGGTGTGCGACGGAAGCGTGGATCTCGTCCGACATGGCAAAATGAGGTTGAAGGTGACAACGACAGAAGGGAGATTGATGTGAGTGTTGTGATTCCCAGTGATAATAATGGGGTCACTGAGGGCGAGAGCAAATGCTGGAAGTTGTTGTGCTGATCGCAGTGTTTGGTTCGTATACGACGCGTTCTGCAGGTCTTGAAGGTTATCGCAGTGATAGCAGGCTACAATGAAAAAGCTCCTAAGATAAATCAACTGTATCCTAGAGGATATTCATGTTTCTACCTTTCTGATAATGCGCTTGTGGGTCCTTCGGTAACGTAGACACAGTCCTTCGGTAACGTAGACACCCTATTTTTGCCTTCCTCGGCGCACACATAACACCCGGAATCCGACGGTGAACCCCGCACTCTCCGAACGCCATTTACCAGGCCATATACCCCAGATAGCCTCGGAACATTCTTGATAGCATCATCAATCACTCTCGCGATGTTTGCTCGCAGACCGGCAGTTTCTTTTAAGGTCTCTGTTGCGTACAGACCCCTCATTCGCCTTCGACGTTCTCTTGCAACTACCACATCAACACTCCCTTACGATGTCGTTGTCATCGGTGGTGGACACGCCGGATCCGAAGCTTCGGCCGGAGCAGCACGTGCTGGAGCGAGGACCCTCTTGATCACTCAGAAACTCGAGACTATCGGTGAAATGTCGTGCAATCCGTCATTTGGAGGAATTGGCAAGGGCACGCTTGTTCGGGAGGTCGATGCCCTCGATGGAGTGTGCGGCAAAGTTTGTGACAAGGCGGGAGTTCAATTTCGGGTGCTGAATGTGTCGAAGGGACCGGCCGTGTGGGGACCCAGAGCACAGATGGATCGCAAGCTTTACAAGAAGCATATGCAGGAGACGTTGTTTAACTACCCGAATTTGTCGATTATGGCTGGCAGTGTTCATGATATCGTTGTGGAACATGACGCAGCGGCTGAAGGAAGTGAGGATCGGGTACCAGGACAGTATGGAAAGATTACGGGTGTGAAACTGGAAAGCGGCGAGATTATCCCAACATCACATGTCGTGGTTACTACAGGGACGTTTTTGGGAGGTGAGATCCATATCGGCTTGGAGGCGTATCCCGCCGGACGTATCGGCGACGAGGCATCTCTTGGTTTGTCCAAGTCACTGAAGGACGCTGGCTTCGAGCTTGGCCGATTGAAGACCGGCACACCCCCTCGTCTTGACGGAAAGACTATCGACTATACCAACCTTGAACGTCAGGATGGTGACGAACCTCCACGACCTTTCTCTTTCATGAACACAGAAGTCGCCGTTTCCACGGCAGACCAGCTTCCTTGCTGGATGACCAGAACGAATGAAGCAACCCACGAGATCATCCGTAACAACCTTGACAAATCCATCCATATCCGCGAAACCGTCAAGGGTCCTCGATATTGCCCATCCATCGAATCCAAGATCATTCGCTTCGCGTCGAAGGACAGCCACAGAATTTGGCTCGAGCCAGAAGGCTTTGATACTGACGTTGTCTATCCCAATGGTATCTCCATGACCTTGCCAGTCGATATTCAAGAACAAATGCTCCGCACTATTCCTGGTCTCAAGAATGTCACCATGACCCGTCCTGGATACGGTGTCGAGTACGATTATGTCGATCCCCGTGAACTTCGACCAACCCTCGAAACCAAGCGGATTTGTGGGCTATGGCTTGCTGGTCAGATCAACGGTACTACAGGATACGAAGAAGCTGCAGCACAAGGTGTCCTTGCTGGTATCAACGCCGGCCTGGCCGCACAGCACAAAGAGCCCATCACGATCAGTCGTGCCCAGGCTTACATCGGAGTCTTGGTTGATGACCTCGTAACAAAGGGTGTCGAGGAACCATACCGTATGTTCACAAGCCGAAGCGAATTCCGTTTGTCTGTCCGCGCAGACAACGCCGACCTTCGCTTGACGGAGATCGGTAGAGCCGCAGGCGTCGTCAGCGATGAACGATGGGATGTTTATCAGCGCGAAAAAGCTTTGCTGGATTTGGGAATGGCCGCCCTCGAGAAAGAGAAATTGACTCCACAAGAATGGGCCGAGAAGGGCTTCCAGATCGGTCAGGACGGACAGCGCAGGTCTGCTCGCCAGCTCCTGACGGGACCCAAGGTCACCATCGAGGACTTCATCCAGCACATTCCAGTGCTTGCCACCATTGCACCTCACCTGCGTGAACGTCTTGACAGGGAAGCTTCCTACGCTTTTCACATCCGCCGTCAAGAAAAGGATATCAGGTTCATGATGGCATCCGACGAGTCCCTTAAACTTCCCCTCAACCTGGATTACGAGAGCTTGACAGGTTTGAGTGCCGAGGAAAAGCACGTCTTGAGCACGATCAGACCACAAAACTTGGGCATGGCCAAAAGGCTTCAGGGAGTCACGCCGGGTGCGTTGTTGTCTTTACTGAGGTATGTGCAGAAGGAAGGAAGGAAGCCTGCTGAGTTATCCGAAGCAAGTGCTTGAGCAGATGTTTATTATGTTGTGGCATTATTTCCTTGGTTTGAATGGCGGTGCATAGGCGTTATCTGTTATTATTGTCGACAATCACGATGAATATTCACACCTTTGTTTTTGAAGATCATGACCGTGGCCACTTCTAGTACGTCACATACCTCCAGGGATGTTAGATTCTAAGCAATGAATGGAAAAAGCAAAGCGACTCAATTGATCTCTGTTTCACATCTCAAAAACGTTAGGTAACTGAAACGTTCATACCGGCCGAACATCACAAAATAAGAAAACGACACACAAAGAGAGAACGAGCAACATAAAGAACAAAAACAAAGATAGTCCATGCATTAACACCCCACGACCATCATTGGTCTATGAATTAAGCGTCAACCTCCTTGACGTCTTCAGTCTCCGTGAGTTTCTCCGCCACAACTTCGGTTTCTTGATCGTTCTTGTCCGCGGAGGTTTTCTCCCCCTCAACTTTGAGTTCCTCTTCGGTCTCTTCTGGCTTCTCCTCATCCATAATCTCCTCCTCATTGGCGCTCTCGGCCTTCTCTTGGGCCTCAACCTCAACCTCAGGCTCAACCGGCCTCTCGGTCTCCTCAATCTTCTCCCCACCATCCATCTCAACCTCCTCAAAATCATCTCCCTTAATCGCCTTCGCCTCAACAGCATCAACAGAAGTCGCACCCGTCACAGCGGTTGGCTCCGTGGACTCCTGCGAATGCATGCTCAACCCCAACCCGGTCGTAACCGTATCGGTCGTCTCCTGCGCACGTGCCGCAGACTCGGCCTTCGACTCCAGCTTGCTCGCAACAGGAACACCTGCGGACACAGAGGCCGACTCAGCTTCCTCGGAGACGCGGGCGAGTTTATGTCCGATGGCGGGGGAGGCGATGGGGGACATCAGTCGCGGGGCATTTCCATTCGCACCGTTGACAGAAGCACGTTTGTCAGATGATTGCATCGTCCTCCTCTTTTCCCTCCTCCTCAATCGTGCCTTCAATACATCAAAGTAGTGATCCTCGACGTCGAATGCACCCCTCAACCTCAGCTCACCACTTTCCTCCTCGATACTCCACTTTCCTCCATCAAGCTCATCTGCGACACCGGCAAGGAGACTTCCCCAGGAGCGAGCAATGACGTACTTGACATCTTGATCGCGACCGAAGAGGATAATCTGTCCCCAACGACCTGTAGGTCCCGGAGCAAGATCGACACCGATATTGTTACCCTGGAAGTCCTTACCGAGAGGAACCCATCCCGGGTGCGCGTAACGATGCTTGACTGCTCCCTCCGGTCTCGAAGATTGTTTGGCCAAGATAGCCTGAACCTGTGCCGCAGCCTCTCCACCACTCAACAAAGCCTCATCATCCCTCCCAGCAACCGACCGCCATAAATTCCACTCCTCCAAAATCTCTTCACAATCAAGAAGTGTGACGCCAAAGAGAATGCCAGTCGGGTACCCGCCGCGTTCTTGACCGTCGTGAACGTAGAGGGATTCAACGACGTCCCGGGGCAAGGAAACACCGAGCTGTTGCTCGAGCTCTTCGACGTCTGGAACGGTTGCTGGGTATGATAATTGGTCCCATAGTTCGTGGTAGTGTTCTTCTGCCCACCTATCGATTCTCCTCCAGCTTTCACTTACAGGCGGAGGAGGCGGTAAGCCATCCGCTCCGAAATCCTGTAGAGGGATGGCCGTACTCGAACTCTGCGGTGCGAGTTGGGGTCTGGGTGAGTAAGCGATACCCGGCCCGTACGGAGACTGAGGCGGGTACATGCCGGTATTCGCGAATTGAGTTTGTGAAGGTGAATTAAGGTCGTAACTGGAGTAACTCTGCGTCTGTGTAAGAACCTCAGTCGACCGTCCGAAGCCGTTGGAGATGGCATTTAGTTCTGCTGGGTGACCAGGGTCTACTACACCCGAGGCATAAGGTGAACGATGCGTACGAGGATCAGCGTGTCGATTGCTCGTAGAGAGTGACTGGAAAAACGAACTGACTGATGAAAGGAACGGCATTGTCGTGGTCGTCGTCTCGTCGTCGAGGGAGTGAACCTAACCTGACCTTACCAGTGCTTCGTATTGACGAACCCCTGAAAGTGCAATGTTGTGGAATGCACGTGCGAGTGAATTGATTGAGTGATCGAAGTAGATTGCAATTGGTCTCGCGGATAAAACAGCCGAGGAATCCTCCTTGCAATTGAAATGTCCGTCGAATAAGTGAAGGGGTCTGTTGTGGTCGAGCCCTCTCCTGCTGAGCAACCAGCAACGACAACAAGCTAAGGGGGCTTCCCTGCTACTGTAGTCTCACATTTCTACGTCGCCGCAAAAAGCCAAGACTTGATAAATACAATTTTATATGAAACTGAAAAGCATCATCAAGGACTTAACTACGAAAAAACACGACATCCACGACATTAATACGCTTCCCCATTAACATGGGGACGTTGCAACGATCTCATCATCATCAACCGCCTCTTCGAGCGAGCAACACTAAGCAGAGGAAGAGAGAGTCAGATGACCCTGGCCCTCCTCGCAAAGTACATCCCAGCCGAAATAATCAACACCATGAACGCACAAATTCCTCCAAACCACGCAAATGTAGGCTGCTCCATCCCAGGAACATGCACGTTCATACCAAACAAACCCGTAATGATGTTCATCGGCACCAAAATCGTACCAATGACAGTAATGCGGCTAAGCACCACATTGACGCGGTTGTTCGACATGATCGAGTCGACGGAGAGTTGAGCGAGGTAGTTAGAGTGCGAGCGAGAGAGGATCTTCTCGAACTGCGAGAGGGAAGAAAACATCGTGATCAAATGGTCCTGAATATCGCCCAAATAGAGCCCGATCTCGGATTTCGGGGCGACATCCCAGTGTTCGTTACACCTCTTCGCAAACATCTTGATCACATCCGCCTTTCCACCAAGCAACCTTATCAAACCCATGACAACCCTGCGACACTCGCCCATGCGCCTCAGCATCTCATTGTGGTCCTCCGCACGAGCAGTCAAGACAGCGTCCTCGATCAACTCCGTCTCCCTCTCAATCCTTGCCACAAGCGGAGCAAAAGAATCGGTGATGTCGTCAATGAGCGCATACCCAATCCAATCGCTCGAAACACTGATGTAATCCCTCAACTGACGGATACGCCTGCGCACGTTCGCCGGGTGCGGAGAAGGCGAGAAGTGGAAAGAGAGTATTCCATCCCTGAACACAACCAGATAGTGGTTGACGGGCTCGAGATACTCCTCATTGCTCGGATCCGCCTCGAAAGAACGGAAACAGACAAAGTAATAGGACTTGAACAACTCAACCTTCTCACGAGTCTCCTGGGTACGAATATCTTCAGCCGTCAAGGGATGGATACCGAAAGCCTTCGCCAACATCCTCATCTCCGCGTCCGAAGGATTAAGACAATCCAACCACCACGTCCCATTCTGCGCCGAGAACAAATCGCGGAAGGACTGACCCTCCTGCGTCAAATCTCCCATGGTAACGGCATGAATCGTCTCATCCATCTCCGAATTAAAGAACGAGAAACGCTCCGGCTTCTCTTTCTCCCTCTCACCCTCATCTCCACCACGCCTCGCGCGGAACTTCTCACCAAGACCGGAGATACCTCCCATCGTAGTCTCAACCGTGTTCGTCTTCCTTAACTCCGGAAGCGCAGCAGAAGCCTTAGTCATAGCATGATCAATCGCAATCGTCTGCTTCTCCAAGTCAATGTCATCCTCATCCGCAATCGCACTCCCATCCCTTCCATCTCCTCCGTATCCTGCGTATCCACCAGCACCATACGGATACATCCTCGCCCTAAAAGCAGACGAGCTCGAGTACTTCCGGCTATGGCCCTGGCTGGAACCAGCACTCCCGCCCTCCTCACTCATGAAACTCCCGCGACGCGCCCTTTCCTCCTCCACGAACTCCTCGATCTCGTCGAAGTCGATGATACCCGGCGCGGAAGGCTCGTCAGACATCGGGAAACAAACATCCTCTTCGGCGGGTTGAGCAGTGTGGTTAGAGTCAACACGGCTGACCGCATCATCATCCTTCACCAAGGGGAAGGGATCAATGGTACCGGCGCGGGTGCGGCGGTTACCAGAGGGAGTACGGACGAGGTCATTCCTGTTGTTCCAGCTACGACGGGAAGTCGTCGACCCAGAAGACGAAGAAGACCTTCTCCTCTGCGGCCTAACGTCCTGAAAATCAATGATCCTGGACCTGGTAGCCGTACCTCCATTGTTGGGGTCCGAAATCTCCCTCATCGGACTCGGACGAACCTCCATGAAGCGGTCGTTCGTCTCACGTCGCGGACGGGCCGCAGACTGGGGTCCGTCGCGGGAAGAAGGGGGAGGAGAAAGTGCTTCCTCGACGATGATGCGCTCGACGGCGGTATCATCGCTTTTGTTGCTTCGCCTCGCATAGGCCATGGCACTTTCCGCATCTAACCTGGCTTCGTCGACGTCGACGTCAACATTGTCAGTCCCAACACGTTGCGCAAGAACGCGAGGAGACGAAATGGGATGAACAGCCGGAGAAGGCGGAACGAGGCTGTTGGAGCGGCCACGAGGGAGGTTGTGGGGTTGGTTACGGTGATCGAGAAGTTCCTCGGACTGACGACCGACAGGGGAGCCAGGGCTCATGTCGACGGGGGAATCGGTGTCGGACATAATGATATGATGATAATAATCAACAGTTTTTGATGGTTTTTCAGAGTGGACTGGAAGAAGGCAAAAGTTAGCGATCCGATGTCGATCACGAAGTCATGTGCGGCATATATGCCATGTTGCAAAACTCACCTCAACAAAGAACCCAGTAAGATACGATACTTGGAAGTAGTCTTTCTTGAAAGCAAGATAAGATTTCGTTCCTCAGATATCAGTCGAACGTAGTAGTAACGAACAAACAGCAGAACCCAACAGGTTCAACAGACAACAGATGATGACAGTGACAGTTTCAATGAGAATAGCAGACAAAGCCCAATTATGGCGGCTTCTTGACGTCTCCGCTCAAGAAAGGAAGTGGAACCGTCAGAGAGGGAGAGATGAACGGGTGAGCGCGCTGGGTGAAAGCTCGCGTAAAGCCCGCCAACTTTGATGGATGATGTAAGAGAAAAGTAGCGGTTGACGAACCGGGAAGGATATGAACAGAGGTGCAAAGCTTTACGCTCCTTGTGTCCTCTGCGAAAGTGGTTGTGGGGTGAACTGAAAGGTGAAAACTAGATCAAGGGTTGAAGCCTGACGTTGGTGTCTCTGTTCCGCGGTCGGGTGGTGATGTAACCGGGTGGTTGATGGGTGTAAATAACGCGACAACGATGAGTAGACCTCGACTTCCTCTGCTGTTACTCGATTGATTGCACTGCTTTTCCTTCTCGACAATTGGTCAATTGGTCAACAACACCTTTTTTGGGAGGGTGGTGGTTGGGTTATGTACTGTAGAAGACGGCCGCGGCCCAAGAAAAATGGCGCCGCCAACTGACTGCCTTTGTGGTGCGCGCACTAATGACCCTCCCTCCACGGTTAAGCTCAAGCTTGGCAATTTGGCAAGCCAGACTGGAACAGATTGGAGGGTAATGCTAACCGACGCACACCTGAACCTACAGCCTGCATTTACCCGTGTAGCCTGAACGTCGTGCACCACAAGATCAATGGCATCCATCGTAGACACGCTGGTACGGGGGAGCATCGTATGCCATTTTCTTCCTCTTTCTTAAGCCATTCTAATGGGGGGTTGTAGGACTTCCACGGCCAACGCCTCGCGGACACACTCACCCAATCAATCCTAATCATCTCCGCCATCGTCGGCTTCATCGTCGGACTGGCCCTCCAAGACATCAGGTACACCGTCTTCTCTACACTCGTCGGAGCCGGAATCACGGTTCTCATCGTCGTGCCGCCATGGCCCTTCTATAACGCGCACCCGGTGAAGTTCCAGGCGTCACAGAAGAAGGCAGCGGCATTGACAGTTGAGGAGAAGAAGGAGGAGCAGAAGGGCGCCAAGATTGTTTACAAATCATGAGAACGACACTTCTGACAGTATGAATGCAGAGGAGGTCCGCGATAAGACACGCATGCGTGCTATACGCGTCGAAAGGCAGCATATACCACGGGAGAGATGTGGTGTACGATTTTGATACCTAATTATGAGCTTGGCAGTGATAACAAAAACTCAAATTCGTTTGCAAAACATGCTAAGCGTCAATGTCCATTCATCTTCTCACCATAACCACTACACGCATAGCCATCTATAGAAATAACTACACCTCCCAACCCCTATTATAACAACACCATCTAGTTCTTAACAGCATCCCTCATGCTCGCCGAACTCGCACTCATGGGAATGCCCTGCGTAGGCAAGCCCTTCTTATTAGCACTCCCCTGCTGCATCTTCGCAACAGCATAAACAAGACCCGCCGCAAACCCAACAAAAATCGCAGTAACACTTCCAAACGTAACCGGCGCATCAAAGAAGATCAAACCACTCAATGCAACAGGCAACTTGTTCAACGCACCGACCATGGAGTACGTGGTGGAGGAAGTAACACGCACACACCAGGCGGAGGTGTATGAGATACCGACGGAGGTGAGTCCGGAGACGACCATGGCAATGATGAGCGAGTTGCGGGATTCGGCGGGGAAATTACGGGCGAGGTTCTCTGCGCCCCAGTTCTCGAGCGTAAAGGAGCAGATGACGAGGACGGGGATGGACAACAAGTTGTTGTAGTACATCGTGTCGAAATCCTTGAAGTTGGTCAACTTGATGCGCTTGCGCATGCCGAGGACGTAGGTAGCCGAAGAGATACAGTTGATGAGCATCCAGAGGTATCCAGCGTTCAACGTCGACACATCCGACGAGACCACAGCTCCAGATCCGTAGGAGGAGAGCGCAGCGGAGATATCAGCCCAAGCCGCGACGACACTCGACACAACCATCAATCCAAACGAGAAAAGGGTGATGGGGGTGACACTGCCACCGAACCACAGGACCTCTCCATACGCGATCAAGATAATCGTCAAGTTCTTGAAGATGGTGTAGACGGGGATCGAGAGGAACTGGAGCGCCTTGGAACCGGTCCAGATCATGATGACGAGGAGGAGGGAGATGGGGAACCACTTCTTGGCCTCGGTAATAGAGAAGTCGCGGTAGGTAATGATGCCCATAGACTTGCAGACTTGAATTGCGACGACACAAACAATTGACTGTCGTCCATCGCATTAGCCATTTACTCTCCGTGTCAGCCCGCAAGGACGACATACCTGAATACACAACAAAAAGAAGTTCAAATTGAAGTCATACCCACTCAACACATACTTATTCGTAACCGTCATCAAGATACTCGCTCCACAATAACTCAAAATCGGAAACGCAGGAGAATTCAAGAACTGCTCCACGCTGGATGGTTCGTCGCGCTTCGTCGAAACACGCTCATCGTCTTCGGGGACGACGACGCGGTAGTCGCCGCGTTTGTCTGACATCGTTGCTTATTGAAAAGAAAGACGAGACGGTGGAGGGGACGGTTGTGTTTTCGAGGCGGGATAAAGTTGCGGGTTTGGGGTTACTTGGTTGGCGCGCGCCGAGACAGCAGGGGCCTAGGGGCGACGTACAGCGCATTACTTGGCGACTACAGCACTGAAGAGAGGTCAACGTGAAAGGACCGTGATATAATTTGCATATGGAGGAGAGCCGCGCTCGATGGGAAAGGGTAGAGGGCCGCATGGCCCGGACCTCTGCAGACTGGGGAAAAGCCAAAAGATACAGCACCCGAGTATTCCCAGCTGGTCTCCCACGCTAGTACTGACTGGGCCCTATGATGCTTAACTTAGGAGATCGGACGGGATCCTGTGCTTTCATCATGGTATGGCCGTATCTGGCAGTCAACCTTTTGCACTTGTGATGAGCGGCTGCTGGGTTGCGTCCTGAACATACAAGCATGCTATGCTATCCGCACCTTCTTCCCATTACCCTCCCCCTGTACCTCCTCAACCTTCACAATAGGGGCCTGCACAACCTCCTTCTCCCTAATACTCCCCTCCGCAGCCCTTAACGCGATTTCCAACATCTCCCTCTCCCGCCTCTCTTCCTTCACCTTCTCCGAGTCTCCTTCCTCCTTTGTGAACTCATACGTATATCCTGCTCCTGCCGGATCGAAATTCGCTAGTGAAGTAGTGAGAGTTAGTGCTTCTTTGACTGAACGTAACGCGTTTAAAGTGCGAGAGGTGAGGATTGAGTGCAGGGATGGTGCGAGGTAGATATTCCCGTTTGCGCAGAAGTAGAGGTGGAGGGGTGTCGCTGCCGTACGTCTTGTCAGCTCCGTTTACAACAAAAGATGTCACTACGCACCGTGATTTGGACTATGCCGTTCTTGTGCCCGGATAATAAATACGTCAGGCATGTTGTGGTATGCGAGCACGTACTCCAGCCCCCGTAGTTGTTTTAGCATGTTTGTGAATTCTGGGGTGCCCATTGCGTATTGGTGTGGTTGTCCTATCTGCTGTTGTAGTACAACCTGTAGAACTCCATCAGCAATCGTGTCATGAGGTGAGACAGGGTATGGTTCCGTACGTCGTTGTTGCATCCTCTACTCCAAAACACCGATAATTTGAAGTAATCCAACACTGTACGCCAAACGTTAGCAACGTCCATATCTTGTTGCGGATATTGGTGCACCATTGTCGGGTCTCAAACTCCCCCGTCCAAATTGCGGCTGCCGAGTTCGTCAACAATTGCCCGAAGCACATCACAACAGAAGCCACGGCTCACATGTGCAATCCACCCCGGTTCTCTCCATTGAATCGTCGAAAGATCGATCTCCTCTGTCGGCAGTGGTGTATTCTTACTCATTCGTCTATGCCTTTGTATCCCAGTTATTTTATCGAGTTCCGTGTCAGCTCCGCCTACCGTACGTACGTCCCGGAGGTTATCGATAAGCCTAGGCACGGCTGCAAGTAAATGACCAGACCGAGAATGTCACTCTCAATTTCTTTATGAATATGATATAGATGGTAGTTTCTGCTCCTATTTTACTCAGCATTGGGCTCCCTCCCCTCCACCTCAATCATCTCCCCCCTCAACCTCATCTTCTCCATCTCCAAGTCAATCCCCATCCTCACCAACTCCTCCCCAAAGAAATCTCTCTCCCCCTCAACCCTCAACCCCTCAAACCCCATATTCTCCATCTGTACCGGATACCTCCTCAAATGATGAAACTGCACCAGAGCGCGGAGAGCCTGCTCCTGCGGTTGTGCAGTCTCGACTTGTTCATCCACATCGAGCGCCGCAACCCAATCGTCTCGAAGTTCGGGACGACAGTGGAGGTAGATCGAGGTGATGATTCGCATATTTGATTGTCGCCATTTACGGCCGTAGAATGGGACTTGGCATTTCATGACTTTGAGGGTACACACTCTCAACTCCTCATGCGGGATCTTCAACAATTTCCGAAGATTCGCCTATGTGTCAAAACAAATATTAGCCATGAAATAATCGCGTGCCAATAAAATGATACACACCGATGCTTTATACTGCACCATCAACAGATTCCTCGCCGCTTTCCTCTTCACCATCTTCGACATTATCTTCAAATAATTGATCGTAGCGAGAAACACTCTCCACGAATACTCCCCAATCTGAACAGGTGGTTGTGTGTCATGGTCTTGCCTACCGTCATCGGGCATCTCCCAATTACTCGTCGCACCGACGGCGCCAGCGGCTTTCTTGAGGGCTGCACCTGCTGTCGTTCCTTGTGTTCGCTCGGGCGGCTGAGGTTGTGCGGAATGGAGGTTACAGAAACGGAAGAAGCTGTATGGTACTCGTTAGCGGACACTGCTTCACCAAAGCGCACCACATACTTTTGTTCTTTGATCTCAGTCTTCTCGGCTACAGCCGTACTGAGGTCATTCGCGAATATCTTGACCAGGAGCAGCAGGGAATTCGAATCCACCAACAACTGTGCCAAATATTCGAACTTGAACACATGCGATACCCGGAACCATTTCAGCAGTAGCAGTAATGTCGCCGAGATCGTTTTCGCCATGATCTCCCTCGTTCTTCGTTCGTCAATGTCAGTTTCCGATAGGTGTTTCGAATCCGAGCTCAATGATATCAAAATGGGCGACGACTTTGTGTCATCATCGCTGCTGTCAATGTTCGTCGTAGCCAGAAGCACCTTCAGCAAAACGACGACAAATGACTGCAGCTCCGGCAACGTACTATTCTGTAAGACTGTCGTCAGCAACCAACCATCAGGAGAATAGTCACCAGACAAAGTCTTACATAAACCTCCTCAATCCTCCTCAACCTCCGTTCCTCCTCATTATCAGATTCAACCTCATCCGTATCATCATCATCGTAAACCCACCCCCTCTCCCTCCTCTCAAACTCCTCTTTCTCCCTCCACATCTGCCAAACACCTAACGCCGTCCGCGTCCTACTAGCGTAAATCTCACTTGCCTCCCTCACACTCTCCGGGACCGACTCCTCCAACCCCAAGCCCGCGGGATACTGGAACGGCATATTCGCCGGAGTCTGGAAGATTGAGCGGGGAAGTTTGGGAGAGGGTCTGGGTGAGGGTGGGGGTGAGGGGGCGGGGGTTGCGAGGAGGGGGTTTTGGGCGTTGGGGTGGGGGTTTGTGGCGGCGTTGACGGCGGCGGTGATGGGGGACACTTCTTCGGGTTCGGCGTGGATGGCGAGGGAGGCGGGGAAGAGTGAGGTTGCGTCTGGGTCGAGGCGTAGGAGTGGTTCAGGTGGCTCGTACGCGGGGAATTTGGCGATGATTTCTTGTCGAAATGCGTTGTAGTCCAATGGACTTGCCACGATTGTCGAGTGGTCCATTTCCTCAGGCAACCCCATGCGCTTCCGTGCCCATATTTTTGTTTTCGCGAGGTCTTTCCGTCCGCCGAAGACCGTGAGGATGACTTTCCAGAAGAAGGACAGCAGTTGTCGGATTGGGCAGTTTTCAGGGTTGCGATATCGGAATTTGCCGAGTTCGGTGATGAGGAAGGATACTGGGTTTGGTGATAGTGAAGACATTTGAGATCGGAACCCGTTGTCCGTGCGGAAGATCTCGGTGAGGAAGTAGAGGACTGTGAGCGCGTTGGTGAGTTCCGCCCGTGTAACTTCGATATCCACAGCAGTAGTTCCTTCTTCTCTGTACGGTGTTGTCAGCCTGGACGCCGGATGCGGTCTGCAACAATCTACCTTTCGTCATACACCTTGCATGAATGCAATAGCGAACCCCACATGGTATCCAGTGCTCCACATGATCGTACCAATTTCGCATTCTCGAAAATCCAATGCAGTTGGTGCTCGGTGGAAACTGTTTCTTTGAAGATACCCTGGCAAATGTAGACCAGGCAGGTACCTGCCCTCAGGCGTTCTGTCGCATTGTCCGTGTCGAACTTCCCTAACTGCGTTTCGACGAATGATTTGCGGGCGTCAGAAGAGGCTTTGAGCCAGGCTACATCGCACATACGTCAATATATTTCCAAATTCGAACAAGAGCGTAGCATACAGCCAGTAAATGTCTTCTCAAACACCTGAGCTCCATTTAACAGGTACTGGTTCTCCGCATACACGAACCACTCCTCGAGCTCAGCTTTGATATTGTCCGTATCGGCATACTCAAACGCATACTCCGGCACCTTCGCCTTTGGCATATGGCTCACCAACGCCTATAATCCACAGTATCAGCATATGCAATGGCTCCCATAAGGACAAGACAACGTACCTTCAGCTGAGCAAGCGTGAGGGAGTCAGGGGGAATCCCATCCACCGCTGACTCACCCTGTGCATCATCCTCTTTCGTCTCCTCCGGTTCCTTTGAGAAGAATGAAGGCAGAGGCATCTTAAATCAAACAGTGCACTCGTTCGATTGACGGAAGTTGGAGGTTAGGAGCAGCTGTCGTATATCATGCAGTCTGCAGGGCGTGCATCACCCGGTGCACCCGCTGCACCCCGGATCCAGCATTCAGCCAGACCGCAAGAGCAACCTGAATGGCGAATGAAGGGAGGAAGCCGGGATTGCCGGTGGAGGTGAATGCTAAGTTCTTTTCATGTTTGTTATGGGAATTGACCATGTCTAATTCAGGTCGAGCTCATTCTGAATGACAAGACAAGTCGGACCGGACGGCCGTGGAGGAACAATCTCGCCGTCGCATCCCTGAAGTACCCCTACCTATTCATCGGTACGAACATTCCACATCTCCAATTGGCTCTTATCTGACTATACGCAGGCTACGACGACCTCATCCATGTCTACCCCTCCCTCGGCCCCTTCACTGAGCCTTTATACATCCTCGAAAACCCCAACCACGACCCGCGTGCACGCGGCCACATCGTTTCAGAGCACCCCCGCACCTTCAACGTCCTCGAACTCGGCCTCATGGGCTCGGATGAAGTACTCGCTGCCGCTGATGATTCAGGACATGTATGCGTCTTCTTCACCGGCAACTTCACCCGTTCACCCCTTCACTTCAAAGTTGGAAAATCCGCGTGGAGTATTAGCTTTGCGGGCGAGAGGCGGTTGATGGCGGTTAGCAGTAACGAGCATGTTGTCACGGTGTTTTATTTGGGGGTTGGGGTGTATGACTTCCCCATCGAAGCCAAGGAGGTTCGGAATGGAATCGAAGTCATGGTGCTCGAAGGCCACGACAACAATATCCCCGACTGCGCATTCAACCGGGACGGTTCCCGATTACTGACGGCTTGTATCGACGGTACAGTGTTCTGGTGGAACATCGACGACGGAACAGGATGGCTCGAATACGACGCCGGCGAACACGAGGAAACACCCTCATGGTCCGTAACCTGGCTCAGCACCAAAGATTTTCAATGGATGGGCACAGGCCGTGGCGGAACACCTGACGAACGATCAAAACCTGATCCATTCCTCTCAGATACCGGAACGGCGCTCGTGGGTAATCTGCATGAGCACCAACTATGGATGCACCCCGACCCTGACGCTTCTCTCTTCGGTGTCGAGGGGCCGGGGAGTCGGTTTTGTTACTGTGGGCGATCGAACGGCGGGATTCTCATTGAGTGCGATGGGAGTCAGTGCAAATATTCTGCTTTTCACCTTGGATGTGTGGGGTTGAAGATGGTCCCCCGCGGAAGCTGGTATTGTCGCGATTGTGTCGAAACCATCTCCGACGAAACTTTCAAACTCTTCATCAAAAACAGCTACCACACCACATCCTCCTCGGACGACGACGACCATATCCGCGCGGACCTCGTCCCACAACTCCTCGACGCAGAATTCTTCCTCGGAACCACAGACACGGACGTCTTCCTCGCCTCCCTCGATACCGATGCGCTCGGACTTCCGAAGATACACGCAGCCATCCGCGACGTCTTCGAACAACCCTCCATCTCCCTTTCCATACTACTTCGGCGCATGAATATGACCTCCGTCATCCCGGAATTGAATTTGGCTGTCGTCGGAACACAGATGGGTGAAGTCTGCCTCGTCCGTCTCGTGTGGTACGGGGATACACGAAACCCAACATTTGCGTTGAAGCCAGAATGCATATTACCGAAAGCCGAGGATAGACCGGTGGGTATGCGTGCGGGAACGAGAAGGGTGGATGGGACGACGATGTTGATGGGGGTGGGCGTGCAGCCGTGTTCTGTTGACGATCGGGAGGATGCTGCCAGTGTTGAAAGGAGGAGATGGAGGGTCTTCATGGTCTACTTCGATCATGTCAAGATCTACCAGGTTGGGAGGAGGATGGATGCGATGGATGGCATCAGCGTGGAGGAAGTCATAGTATGAGGGATGAGTAGTGGGGCGGTGAGCAGCGAGCTGATTCTATACCAAGTATACCTAAAGCAAACAATGATTTCTAGATCTTAACAACCCTAATGCCAACGATCCCCATGCTAGGACGACCGTTCAGCCACCTCCCTCGAGATGCCTGTCCCACCGGCGAGTAGGAGTTTTGTCCCAATCGCTCCCTGTCTGCTTCTGCGGTGCGAGTCAGACTCTGACTTGGAAACCCACAAATTGCATCCAAGCATCATCCTCCTGTCGCAAGGGCAGAACTAGGGAAGGTCCGCAATGCAATTGAAGTCGTCGAGCTACCAAAACAACTTCAAGCAAAGCTCCTCTTTGCTGATGCGAGGCGAGTCAGACTCAGCAAGGAGACCAATCAGTGTCACCACTGAGAATCTCCGAGCGTCATCCTTCTGTCGCAAGGGCAGGCTGAGGGAAGGGGCCACACTTGGTGTGGTTGGTTGAGGTGAGAAAGCTCGCAGGTCGTCTGTCGCCCTCTTAGAAAATCATTCTAAGCTAATGAAACTAATGGCAGTGGGGAAAATTTGATTGGCGGCGCTGGTGCTGCGGTATTCTCCCACGGTATGCAGTCGAGACGGATCCGGTACTGGTGATCATGATCTCAAGAGCGCGCGCGAGGACGAGCTGGCCAACGTTAACAAATCTCGAGGTATCAATGTTATGCAACCTATTCCATACCATCTTCTCCATTCAGTATCATCCTACACCCCTGCGGTTTTATTCATCCCTCGTTAACTTCACTTCTTTTCCTCCTCCTTTGTCGCAGCATCTCCTTCCCGCGGCAAGATCCGCACAGCATCATTCGAGAAGACATAGGACAAGCCAGACCAGACAGTAGTAGACGCAACAGTATATCTATTGTCCAAATTAGCATATTGAGCATGTCAGGAGGCGGGGTGAAACTGACTGGAAAGCCATCATGGCGAGACTGACGTCCATCATGATCAGTGGCTCAGCCATGGTCGCACCGATGAGGCCAAGTTGAAGAGCGGTGTTAACCTGTTAGCAGTAGTTAAACCACCTGTTTGAAAACGAAGCGTCGTGTATTGCTCACCTTGCTAATCGTTGTAGGCCGCACTTCAGCACTGGGAAGGGAAAAATCCCAGTATCGGGTCATGGTCTTCGGTGGTGGTAATGAGATCCACCGGTAGTAAAGTGCCGAAATTGCAAGACCCACATCACGGCCAAGGATGATAACTGCAAGCCATACTGTACGTCGACGTCCATTAGTTCGAACTCCGACAACATGCAGACGATAATTATACCTGGCAAAGCTCCCTTCATCGCCAACGTCACCGTCAAGATCGTCATCAACAGCTTGTCCGCCATCGGGTCAATCACAGTCCCGACAACACTCTTCATATTAAACTTTCGCGCGATCCAGCCATCCACTAAATCTGTGATTCCAGCATACGCGAATAAACCAAAAGCGGCTCTAGGGTAGTCATTTAGCACAAGCCAGCCTACGGCAGGCGCGGCGACGAGTCGAGTGAAGGTAAGGATGTTGGGAATTGTATAGATGTTTTCGCGTTTTGTTCCTTGCTTTGTTACTGCGGCGACTTCTTTGGTTTTTTCGATGACGGCTTTTAGAGGTGATCGTGGTTTTTCTTCGTTCCGTGGTGCGGTAGAGGAGAAACTCCGGCATGATAATACTATTCTCGACGGCAGAAATTGTGAAGAAGTCGATAGAATACCAGATCGGCTAAGGCACGGATGTTAATATCTACATGACGTAGAAGAAGAAGGCATTCTCACGAAGTCGTACACAGCCTCAGCACTGGTCCCGACGCAAAGGACCTCGCCAATGGCAATGGCACCCGGCACTGCCTTGAAGCAATTGAGATGCTTGATCGTATTGACAATGCTACGGACTGCATCTTTGACCTTTTTGGGAAACTGTACTTACCGGTATGTCCCAGCTTTCTGGGGTTGGGCCTTGCATGAGGAGTGCATGGCGGGTGTCCGTGCTCCCAACTCAAATATGGATTTCCCAGGATTCAAAATTCAGCTTTTGATGCTTTCTTGACTGCCATAGCTGCCATGTTACATCTCAAACCTTGGAACTTCATGGCGTCCAGATCGATCGAGATTGGGTCCTTCAGAAATGCCGGCAAATTCGAATTAATATTCTCGGTACCGGTCCTCCATGACCGGTCCGTAACCGGAGCCAAGGGACGTTGAAGGCTTTATCAGTTGCATGGCTGTTTAGATATCAGACGTCGAAATGGAGTCTTACGAATGGGCCGAATGTCTATTGAAGCTTCGGCTGGCACACGATACACAAGCTTAAGCCAAAAGGCCTTAAGTTTCGAAGTCAAAAGCTCGGGCTGGAACATGGGGATGAATGCGGATACGAGAAGGGCAATCTCCCCATACGCGCTTAATGCTTGGCCATTGGAGACTGCCCTTCATTTGCATGTATTTTGGCACGAGCCGGGACTGTGACGCGGCCGCTGGACTCGGTCTCGTACCGTACCGTGGCATGGCGGCTTCTAGCGATGGCTGGAAACCCGTTGTCCCGGGATTCCGCATATCCGCCGCAGTTAGGTGTGGGTGTTGCCAAGCTCCAGAAGTCGCGGATGTATCATATACCATGCTCGAGCTACAAGCCCGCACATCAAATCAACGGCGAATTCTTGCTGGTGAAGCGTCAGCACGTGTCCCGTCTAATTTCCTACTCGTGGCCGAGACTGCGACCCAGCAGAGCAGCTGCTGAGCTTGCGGACCGAAGTAGCGAAGGGGAATTCAGAAAGTCCTGTCATGAGCTCAAGCTTTATGCAATATGTGCGAATGTGGGGAGCTGCCAGTTGCGTTGGTGACGGAGAGCATATGCTTCCCCCGGTCCGTTGATCTTTCCGGCAATGCTGTTTGTTGATTGGCGGAAATAAGGTTTCATCATCCCCTGCTACAGCTACAGGCCCGTAGCCGCCCTTCACCACATCTTGCATGAGGGGGTCGGCTGACCTAAGCCTGGACTCAGTCTTCTGGTCGATTGCAGCTTCGGCGGATTAGTTTTCTTAAAGGTTGGGTCGTGCGCAGGCAGCAAACAAACAAACTTTCGGAGCACATAGCGACTGGTCGCTTGGGTAAGGCACCGCTTCCTTTTCTTTTACGTTCAGCTTCCAGGTCCAGATCTGGCGAGGAGCCCTCCGACGTTTACCGGCACAGGGACGCAATCGGATTCTGACTCAGCTGAGCACACCGGATCATCACCGCCGTGCTCAGCCTTTACGAGTATTTCTTTCGGCTTCGCTGGTACGATCGCCAAGAGACCTTCTATTGTTTTGTTTGGATGTTATTTCTTGAGACGCTCTCTTCTCAACGTCATTGCATCACTTTACAACTTCGTCGAAAGACTGGTGCTTCTTTTTGTTCGCGATGAGCCTTCACCCTACCTTCTTCGGCCACGTACATACCACCCAGGACGCTCTCCTCATCTTCGAAGCCTGCCGCCGCGACATTGTTAAGCCCATTACAAGACGACCACACGACCGTGAGAGAGAGCAGGCGATCCGGTCAGGCTGCATCTTTGTGTTCAATGAGATACAGAGTGGGATCAAGAGGTGGACTGACGGCGTGGCGTGGAGCCCTAGCAGAATTATGGGAAATTTTCTGCTGTATCGGGAGTTGGAGAGACGATTTGCCCCAGGAGAGAGGAAGAGGCAGATTAAGCCAAGTAGACCAAAGCCAGGTCGTACGACAACGACGCTCGTCACGCCGGAGAGGAGCTCAAGGGGTGAAGGATCTGGGTCCCACCATCGTCGCAGTGCGTCCGTTGGGAGCCCTCCTTTGGGTACAGCTGCCCCTTATCGGTATACGTCTCCCGGTCCATCCTCAGAGCTCGATTTCCCTGAACTTGACACTGACCGCGCTCTGGTGGGATCACTCACTGATACATATGGATTCAAGGAAGGCGGATTGATCAAGAAGACGATGTCCTTGATTGTTGATGGCCAGCCGCACCATCTGATCTCGTATTATACAGCGGAAGATGTGAAAGACGGCGTTCTGGCCACGCCGAGTAAGTCGGCAATGTTCGCCGGTGTTCAGATCCCCGCAGACCTCGTTATGCAGCAGAATTTCCGCGTACCGCCTGTTTTGGACGATAAAGCTACGGCTTTCGATATGGTCCGCCCGTCAGCGCAAGAAGAAGCGCCATCCCCGGCACCAATCGTACGCTCTCAGGCTGTTCAGGGGATGAATACCCCATTCCGGGCTCAGACATTCCCTGGCCACTCCCGTACGCGTTCGCTAATGTCAACACTTCGAGGTGGTGGCGTTACATCACCGACCTCGGATCTGGCATCGCCAACACCGTCACCAAGGAGATCGAAGTTTTCTCAGATACCAGACATGTCACTTGGTAGCAGTCCCGGTTCATCAGCCTTACCGTCACCAACGCAAGCTACGCCTTACGACCGTCCATCTCCCGTAGGTTCGGGGTTCTTCTCGTCGAGAGGTAGGATGCAACTGGCACCCCTCGAAATCGCGAAAAGCGTGCCGTCACAGACCTCCAGTACGTTCTCCAGCTTCCCTTCGAATGTTCCTATGCCTTTGCCTTCGCTGCCAACACCAACCTATGCGGGTTCCCAGTCAGTGTCACAACGTTTTACGCCAGATTACTATTCTACACCTGGCACTCGAGGGGGCGTTCGTGGTGTCGTTCGGCCGCCTGCTCCTATACCGTTGAGCAATGAGAACCCAGAGTCGAATACCCCAACGCAAATGATGCCCGTACCAGCTCCGTTGAACGAATCACCACGAGCATCATTCTTCCCACCGTTCACGCCGACGAGGCAAGAAAGCAGTTTCAACGAACCCCTCTCGGCTGCTTCCTCTTCTTCAGCTTCGGCCTCCCAACCATCACCGCTTCAGCCCGCGTTCCAGATAGGTAGTATGGGGTCACAGTCGACGATGCACGGCCAGGCTATGTCATATCATCAAGGCCAATCAGGGATGGCTCCTGGGTATGAGTTCCCTCCCAGACAAAGTTCGGTTCCTTCGTATACGTACTACTCGTCATCTACACCTACGCCACAAACCGCAAACTACAGGCACCTCCCTGAGCGGCCGAACATGGGGCAGCCGATGGGAGCTATGCCAACACAACCTGGCACAAGCATTGATTATGAGGGGTACGCTACGAGCGGTAATACCGGTGTGTCTCAGCAACCAATGCAGCACATGCAGCACTATGAGCAACACCCATCCGAGCAATACCAGGCTCCAACAGCACCTTCGAATCAGGGCGATGTCAACTATGAGATACAACAGCAAGTGAGGACGATTCCTCAGAGAGAGTCATATGCTCGAGCTCGGCAGGAGGGGTGGCCGAATCAGCAGCATATGGGAGGAGGAAGCGGTAGTGGACAGCAGCAATCGTAGGTCATAGTAGGTATTGGAGAGCATCGTTGGAGTTGGAGTCGTGCTTGTGTGGCTTATGTTAGGATTATTTATGGGACATATAGGAGTTCTGTCGTTTCTTACAGGGACGGTCATTCGTTGGGATAGTCTTAAAACATCGAAATACTCTCCGCTTCATCAACAGCTGTGGCATGGCGCCTAGTTATGAATTGCAAATGAATTTCATGTAGGATATAGGATGCAATAAGGCGAGGGTGGCATGAGTATCCGCTATAGCATCGATTCATGTCTGAAATGCTTATATAAGGCCATAACGCTTGGTTTAGTCTGCATCTTCTGGATCTCGACGTACCCGGCTGGCCCCAAATCTAGTTCTTCAGAGGCGGCAGATTTTCCATCTCCTCCTCCGTATCCTCCTTCATCTCCCTCTTCTCCTTCGTCGACAGCCCCAACCCTTCTTCCTTCTCTAATCTCATCGCCCTCTTTTCCAAATCAAAAATATGCGGATCCCGTGTCTCGGGACTCAACTCCCTCAACGCCTTCGCCATATTGTACAAATACTCCCTATTCCGTCCACTCGGCCCCTTACTCTTCAATATCCTTCTCGCCAATTCGTCTTGGTCGTTACGGGGAGGAGGACCAACGAAGGCTTCGTTGGAGGTCATGCCGATGTAGGTCGTTGCGCGGGGGACGATTGGGGAGGTTGAGGAGGGGTGTTCGTAGATTGGGAGATAGTGGACAGAGTACCCGTTTTGTTCGCGGATACCGAGTTGTTCTTTGACTTCTTCTACTTTTTCGGGTTGGATGTGGTAGGCTACGCCCCACACGACCTCATCCTCGTAGCTCTCGTGCTGTATACGTAACGTACGCACCCGTCAGCAGCAATCCACAATTCGAAATTCTTCGTGAGGCGGGGAAGGAAGGAGGGCGGCGTACGATATCATTCATCTCCTTCCACTCGTCATACGGAATCAACGTCACAACCCGTCCGGGATATTCCGGCGTCCCCCGATGATCAACCGAGGATTGCCAGAACCTTCGTACGTAGCCGCGTACGAAGCCGGTGACGCGTTTATCGGTGTGCGGAGGGGGTTTCCAGATTAGACTCCCGTAGCCGAAGATCCAGTAGTTGGCTTTGTCCTCGTCCTGGTCCTGGTTACGGTCTTTTGTCATGGTGAATGTCGAGGAGGAGGAGGATCACCGCAGTCGAGAATCCTCATTACTAGCGTGGTTGGAGTGACGACATCATGGGAATTCTGGGGAGCATCGACGACATTTGACGAACCAATATCAAAACAAATAGTACTTGACAATCAGATACGGCCATACCATGATGAAAGCACAGGATCCCGTCCGATCTCCTAAGTTAAGCATCATAGGGCCCAGTCAGTACTAGCGTGGGAGACCAGCTGGGAATACTCGGGTGCTGTATCTTTTGTCCAACATCATCTATAGCTAGTAAGTCTGCCACCACACAAGCACCACAAACCACACCGCAGCAAACGTCCCAACCTTCCCCAAACTCTGCAGATAACTACCCACAACGACTCTATCTTGCTTCTTTCCCTTATCCCATTTGTCATCATCGTCGGCATTCGTGGGTAGTCCTGTATATGATCCTCGCCTCGAATTTCGCATGACCAGGATACCTCGAACGACGAGCGCGAGTTGTGTCACGAAAGCGAGGATGCCGTAACATTGAAACGTCACCAGCGGATCCGGGAGGAGACACAGGTGTGTTTCGATCCCGCCATCAGGGTCGAGGGAGAGGAGTTGGAATCCGGGCCGGTGGACGCCCATCGCCCAACTAAAACTCTTGACGGTCACCTCGTCTACAGTGTTTGTTTCATCATAAGTATGCGTGACGCGGCAGTAATCGTGGTCATCACCCGAGAAGACCATACTCGGTTTGATCTTGGAGAGGATCTCGAGTGAGAGATCGGGGAGGATGACATTTTGGTACTGGTATCCTTTCTGGATCTTGATTGGTGAGCGGGATTCGCGGAGGGGTCCACAGGGGGTGTCTGGGTCGCGGTAGAGGGGGATGTGGGTAAACAACACCCTTTGTTTATGCTCTGATTCGGTAGAGATTTGGGCTGCGAGCGTATCGAGGAATTGGCGAGGGGGGGCGGAGATGGCAGGGTTGTTTGTGTTTGAGAGGGAAACGGTGTCCAAGAGGACCAGAGAGTGATTGGAGCCGATGGAGATTTCGGTACTTGTCTGTCCGAAGAACTCTGTGAAGCGTGCTAATGCGGTGCCAGGGATGGTGTCTGCTACGCCGATGTCGTGGTTTCCCGGTAGGTTCATGTAAACTTTGTTCTCTCCCGCGACGTTGGGAAAGACGCTCAGCAACCTCTCATACTCCGGCACCCAAACCTCATCACCCCACTCCCTTCCCCCATCCATCAAATCACCCAGGAAAACGGTGGTAGATGGGTGGAGGATTGAGTGGAGGTAGAGGTAGTTCCGGTGCATGTAGAGATCGGTGAAGAATTTTGAGAGGGAGAGGAGGAGGCCGCGTCTGGTATAGGTGTTCTCGTCGATGATTTGTGGATCAGCGATGACTGCTATGTGGTGGGGAGAGCGGCGTTGTTGTTCCCAGGCCGACCATTGGCAGGAGCGAACGGCGGATCTGTAGATGCGCGACTCGCCGTACCAGAAGGCCGCGACCCAGACCGCACACAGCACCACTTCCATAGTCTCTTCCATAGTCGCAGGAACACAGGGTGGTGTTTGGGTGGCAGGGTGGGGTCGACGCAGGCCCAACGCAGGTCCCACAGATCAATCCTCTCAGTTGCACTATAGTTTGTGCTCCTCTCTTGCACGATGGCATACAGCCTGGCGACCTCCCAGTCCTTCGTCGCAGTCGGCGCAAACTCAACACCGCATGCCGCTGACTGGTGTCATGCCTCAAACACAATCGCCTACGCTGCTGGACGCCTCGTGGCCGTGTGGAGACCGCTTCGGAAACGGGGTCTGTGTGCGACGTTGAAGGGCCATGCCGATAAGGTCAATGTTGTGTGCTTCGTGGGGAGAGGGTGGCTGCTGTCGGGATCGAGTGATTGTACCGTCCGCGTGTGGAAACAAACAGAAGAGGAGAGGTGGGAGTGTGTACAAGTCCTGAAAGACCACGCGGGTGCTGTGAACACGATCGCAATCCACGATACCACAATCGCTACCGGTGCCGCGGACGGCACAGTCTGTATCTACAGCTTCGACTCCACCTCAACTTCCCCCATCCCCATCCTTCAGCAAACGATCAAAACCGCGCCACTGTACCCACTCGCCATCGCGCTAACCTCACTTCCCGATACCTCCCTCCTCCTCGCCCTCGGCGGCTCAAGCACCTCAATCAAACTCTACACCCGCTCACCCGAGTTTACCTTCTCAGAGCAGGCAACCCTAAAAGGCCACGAAGACTGGATCCACTCCCTCGCATTCACCCACGATCCCTCCTCAAACAACGACATCCTCCTCGCATCAGCCTCCCAAGACCGGTACGTGCGGTTATGGCGCATAACACCCGTCAAAACAGAACAAGAAAGTACCGAGCAAACCCGGGCGCAGACCTTGGAGGCTGCCTTGTTGACCGGTGTTACGACCACGAGTTCGAGGCGGTCACAGGTGTTTTGTACCACGAGTGGGACGAAATTTAGTGCGTCGTTTGAGGCATTGTTGTTGGGGCACGATGATTGGGTTCATTCTGTGTCGTGGCGGCCGGCTCGTGACGCCTCCGCAGAGCTCGTTTTGTTGACTGCGTCGGCGGATACGAATTTGATGACATGGTCGCCTGATCCTGATACCGGGATTTGGGTGTCTACTGCACGTCTCGGTGAGATCGCCGCGAAAGGCTCTACCACAGCTACTGGCTCGAGCGGTGGATTCTGGGGCGGGTTGTGGGGGCCGAACGGTGCGGAAGTCGGGACATGGGGCAGGAGTGGCGGTTGGCGCCTGTGGAAGGCTTCTTCAGAGGAGGAGGGCTGGGAAGCGAGAGGCGCGGTAGGCGGACATGTCAGGGATGTCAAAGCGGTTGCGTGGGAGAAAAGTGGTGCATATCTCTTATCGACGAGTTTGGACCAAACGACGCGTCTTTACGCTCCCTGGACGAAAGAGGGGACCTGGCACGAATTCGCGAGACCACAGATTCATGGGTATGACATCAACACCATCAGTATGGTCGACTCCTGGCGCTTCGCCTCCGGCGCAGACGAAAAAGTCCTCCGAATCTTCGATGCGTCAAAAGCCATCGTCGGCCTTCTCGAACGACTATCACTCACCACAAAGGCGGAGGGCGTGGAGGACTTGCCTGAGGCCGCGAACGTTCCCTTGCTTGGGTTATCGAATAAAGCCATGGCGACGAATACTGCGACGAATGACCCGAATAAGGCGGAGGCTGCGGCGCCTGGAGTGGGATCCGTGTTGGATACGTTGACCACACCGCCGCTTGAGGAGCATTTACAGCGGCATACGTTGTTCCCGGAGATGGCAAAACTGTATGGACACGGGTACGAACTCATCTCCGTTGCTGCCTCACCCGATGGGAGATATGTCGCTAGTGCGTGTAAGGCCTCCACTCCCGAACACGCTGTGATCAGGATATTTGATATGAGGGATTGGAAGGAGGTCGCGATTCTACCCGGGCATACGCTTACCGTCACGCGTATCGTGTTTTCGGGTGAGGGTCGGTGGATGCTCGCGGTTGGACGGGATCGGAGTTGGGCGGTTTATGAGCGGCAGTCTGAGGCGGAGGGTGGAGAAGCGCCGTACAAGTTGGTGAGGAACCAGGTGAAGGCACATGCGAGGATTGTGTGGGATGTGTCTGTCGCTCCTGCGCCGGAGGGTGAGCAGGAGAAGGACGAGGGGTTGGTATTCGCGACGGGGTCGAGGGATAAGACTGTCAAGATCTGGAGGAATTATGGGTGTACTGCGACGATTAAACTCCCCGAGCCTGTTACCGCATTAGAGTTCTCTTCTTCGACGCTGGATGGGTCACTCATCCTCGCTGTCGGATTGGAAGATGGGAGGATTTATGTGTTTAATGGGAAGCAGGAGGTGGGTGAGGGTGAGGTGGAGGAGTGGAACGTTGTTGGTCAAGTTGAGAATGTGCATGATGCGGCGATTACGAGGGTTGCGTGGAGGCCTAGGACGGCGGGAGAGGAGGGCGAGGGGTGGATGTTGGCGAGTGGGAGTGAGGATTGTTCGGTTAGGATTTATGATATTAACTTTGCCAAGAAGGGATAGAGGTGGTTATAGCATACGGTTGGTATAGATGGTACCTATAGGCCTAGTTTTGAAGATACAGCTTCAACTTCATCATCCCATGATTCAACCTTTCGTTCTGCGGCTTCGGGGGTGTCCCAGAGGGATTTTGCGACGGCTGCTGTTGCTTGTTTTTCTTCTTCGGTTGCGTCGTCGTCCCAGCCTGAGGTTGTTCTTTGTCTCCGCTCCCCTTTTGGCTCGTCACCCCACCCTGATGATGGTTCTTTGTGAGTGGGAACGGGGGCGGTTTGCCAGGAGGGCTTGGCAGCATCTGATGTCTTCGGCTTTGCCTCCTTCGTTGCGCTGGTCTGGTTAGATTTGCCATGTTCCCATGCTGGGACTGCGCTCTTCTTCACCTCGGCACCACTCAGTGAAGGCCACACTTCTTGTTGTGGAGGTTGATCTTGTCGAGGCCCAGAACCTGGTCGACCGCCTCTACCGCGTCCGCGCTCCCTGAATCCAAATCCGTTTCGCTCCTTCGGAGGCTCATCCGCATCCCGTCCTTCTCTACGCAACCCTCGCCTCGGGTACGTTCTAGGCGCCTCCCGCTCCTGAACCTCCTGCTCATCCTTATCCGCATCCCACGCTCTTCTCCCCTGGCCCACCAGTTTCCGTTGTCTATTCTTTTCCCGTTCATCCGCCATCACCTTAAGTGCCTTCTGCTGATCTTCTCGCTTGCGAACCTCCTCTTCCCGTGCCTTTCTCCGCGCCTCATCCCGCTTCTTGCGTTCTTCCGCGATAACGGCATCCTTCTTCCGCCGATCCTCTTCCGAGCGCTGAAATTGTTCGGCGTCGGCGGTGGATGCTTCGTGACGTGCGGTGAGCTTGGCATTCTTGAGTTTGATTCGTTCCATGCGTCGAACGAGTTCTTCCTCGCTGACCTTTGGTTTGCCTGATCCGCCGCTTTGTAGTCTGTCTACCCTCGATCCGGTGTCGGGACCGTCATTCTGAAACTCTCGACGCGGAGCTTGATGTCCACGACCACGAGTTGGTGGGGTGTGTGCGAGGATGTGTGCGTTTGGATCGACAAGTTCGACGTCTAGGTCGCGAGTTTGGGCAAAGTCAGAGGCAGAGTCCCAGCCTGGAGGAGGTTCTGGTATGTTGTTCATTGCAATTGCTTAATTGAAGGAGAATGGATCGAGAAGAGCCGGGTTGTCGTGTTGACGGGTACCGTGCGACGTTGGCGCGTGGAGCAGAGGTTGGACGTCATTCGCCCGGCACATACGTATACATACTCAGTATTTTAGAAAGTTCATGTAGTAGTTTCGAACAGTTGCGCACTGTCAAATGAAGTGCCCTGGATTCCCATACACCGTCGCATGTCCGTACTGTGTTGTACTGTGCCTGGTTGCCAGTTACGAAGGTAAACGCTCTCGAGGTCGAAGGTTTCGAAACGATCCAACATCGATAACGACCATGGGTGACTACAACCGCAGAGGTGGAGGCGGCCGTAAGCGCTACAGAGACGACAACGACGACGATGATTATTACCGCCGCCAACGTCCCTCAGCTGCCGAGGCTTCCCTCGGTAAGATTCGACGAGAATTGGTCGGCTTGGCGGATCCACATCCTAATGCGCGACTTGATGAGGATATCTCCTATATTGCCAAGGTGATTGCGGGTGAATTGGACCAGGTGGAGTTCAGGACGGGTTTCTTGGAGGTGCTGAAGGGGTGTATCCTGGAGTTGCCGTTCAAGATTCCGCACTTTGCCAGCGTGGTTGTGGTTGCAAATGCGAGATATTCGGTTGTTGGACAGACCGTGTTGGAGTACATTTTGCCCGCGTTGCAGAAGTCTATCGATTCTGGGGAGTGGAGCAAGGTGAAGCTCTTGTTGCGATTCCTGGCACAGTGTGGACAAATGATCGATGGACGAGGGATTACCGAGGTTTTGGAGAACATGGCGGCGCTGGTTGAAAAGGGCCCTCGCTCGACCTACTTTGATGAGTTGGCCTCAATCATCCTTCTCACTATCCCGTACGCCGCGTCGGCCTTGAACTTCACCGGTGAGCAACATCCCGAAGTTCAGTCTATCCTCGACAAACTCACGCCTTACTTCAACTCCCGCTCCGTCGATTTCTCTCTGAACTGTCATTACCTCGTCGACGAGGCTCCCTACACCCAGACCGAATCCCTCGTCCTCCTTTGGCAACAGATCACTGAGCAGCAGAAGACTGGATGGAACTTGGCCTACCTTCCAAATCCCCAAAGCCGATTCATTTCTGAGCTTGAGGCCGGAAAGAAGCACCCGCTCGGCGAGATCAACTTCCCCGAGGCATCTGAGAAGGCGACCTACATTCCTGAACCCCACCTTCAGATCTTCATTTCCCAGGAGATCCAGTCCGTCCCTTCATCTACTGACCTGGCCTCTTGCCTTCTTCGTGATGTTGTCTATGATGGCGTTGACGCCCTGGAGTTTAACCGTAAAGAAGGATCCCGGTATCTCGCTGACATGGACGCGTACTTTCCCTTCGGCGCATTCGCTCCCCGTGCGATTCCATACGACAAATTGGGCGAGGACCCAAGTCCATCGAAGTGGAAGTGCGAAGATATTGTCGTTGAGGGAATTTTGGCGAGGATGCTCAGGTTGCCTTCGCCCCCCTGTCGGGCGGTGTACTATCAGGCCCTCCTGATCGAGATGTGCAAGTACGCACCTGGCGCCATTGCTCCCGTCATGGGTCGTGCTGTCCGATTCTTGTACGCGGATCTGGATAAGTTTGATGCGGAGGTGGTCTATCGGTTCTACGATTGGTTGAGTGTTCACTTTTCTAACTTCCAGTTCATGTGGCGATGGGATGACTGGGCTGGTGACTTGGGCTTGGACGACTTGCACCCCAAGAAGGTCTTCGTGAAGGAGTTGTTGGAGAAAGAGATTAGGCTGTCGTATCATGCTAGGATCAAGGGTACCCTTCCTGAGGCATTCGTGGAGGTTATTGGAGCGGAGCAGGCGACGCCTGAGTTCAAGTATGCGGATAATGAGGATGTCAAAGTTTTGTTGGAGATGATTCGGACGAAGAAGCCTGCGGACGAGATTGAGACGCAGTTGAAGAAGGTTGAGGACAAGGCTGAGGGTACGGAGCAGGAGAAGGCAAGGAAGGCACAACACGTGTTGGTGCAGTGTGTTCTTCAGCTCGGTGAGAAATCTTTCTCGCACGCTCTCAATACTTTCGAGAGGTCTTTGCCTGTTCTTTTGGCGCGTTGTGCGTCGAGTACTGAGGCGAGAAGGTTCACGGTTGGCTGCGTGATGGAGTACTGGGCTCCTCAACCTTCCATCGGAGCTACTCTCTTGGACAAGTTGTTGAACTACACTGTGCTTAACCCGTTGGCTGTCGTAGAGTGGTTCTTCACCGAAGGAGACGTGGAGTTGGCGTGCAGAAGTCATGCGTGGGAGGCGTTGGAAACCACCCTTGACAAGGTCAACAACCGCGTTATTCAAGTCCGTGAACGTGCTGAGCAGGCGCGTGCTGCTGGCTTGTCTGAGGAGGATGAGTCCAAGATGCAGGCGACACTCGACAACGTACATGCTGAGCAGGCTGACGTCTGGCGTACAATTTTCAGGTCGTACACTTCGTTCGTGGAGAGGGCTGGCAGAGCGGAGGACGGGGCCAGTGAGGAGCGGGTACAGTGGAGAGTTAAGTGGGCGAAGGGCTGGTATAAGGCTGTGGTGAGAAGGTACTTTGAGGCGGAGAAAGAGTTGAAGGGTGTTTTGGATTCCGTGGTGCAGGAGGCTGGGGAGGAAGCCAAGGACTTGTATGAAAAGGCCATCTCTTTGTGATTCGGAAAGTGGTCATAATGCTGTGGCGGCATGCCTTAAAGCGTTAGATATCATTAAAATATGCATTGCACCAACGCAAGTCCAACTAGCTGTTACATCTTCCACGTTGTACGTTCGCCCGGTACCAATGGCGACCGTCGTTTGTACAGCTGCAGGTAAGGTGTGGAGCCGGGACATCCTGAGAGACCAGGGATTTGACAAGGGTAAAAGGTACTCGGAACAGTACCCGGGGTAAAATTATGGCCAATCCTCTATCTATACTAACGATACAAAACTCCGTAATACGCCCAAGCGAATGATGTGTTAACCCAGTCAACAGGATATCCTTTGCAATGTGAAACCCAAGCAATGCAAACCCGAAGAAGCCCCAGCAAACCCCGCAACCCATATGCGCCAAAGCCAGATCACAAACTTAGTCGCCCATCTGCAACCTCTTTAACAGCTCCGCTGCATCCAGCGCTCCACCTTCTGCTCCGGCCTCTCCTTCATCCTCCTTTCCCTCCACAAAGCTCACCCCGGCCTTTGCGATAATGGTATCAACCGCAGTCAACGCGGTGCCCTTCTCATCATCGGCATCATCATCGTTCTCCTCCCTGATAGAAGCCGGTCTGTCTGAGCCTGACACCCTCTCTTCCCGTAATCCTGACAACATACTGCGTGCACGTTGCGAGATGTCGTCCGCTGCTTCAACAGTTGCTGACAATGCTGACAAAGAGGCAGAAGGAGTCATCGTCAAAAGGCTTCTATCCACAGTGTCCGGCGCGGCACTACCACTTACTGCTCTCATGTGCCTGCCAGACGTAGTGCGTCGCAAACCCTTTCCGCCAGCAGCACCGCGAGCTTTACTGGTACGGGTCGGACGAGTATTCCTCAAATTCTCGAGAAGTTTATCCATGACGTCCTTCTCATCGCTGGCCTTCTCAGATACCGGCGAGGCTTCAGCCGAAGAATCAAGCACCTTCTTTCGACTTTGGCTGAGACGCTCCTGCGAGGCAAACTCCATGTTCTCCATACGCGCCTTCTTGTATTCATTGATGAAAGCGTTGAAGCCGGGGAAGAATAACTTGCGACCCAAAGCATCTGACGGATCTTCACCGAAGTACTTCATGACGCGGTCAAGACTTAGCGTAGTGGCAGAGACGTAATCCTGCATCATCGAAGCTTTGTCCAGCGCCTTCTTTAATAAGGGAGTAACGACTCTGGTGACCTCGTCATCCTCATGGAAGACGGAGTGATCACTCAAGGCGCCTCGCTCAAGCGAAGCCTTCAGGTTGAAGATGCGTGTATAGTACGCCTCTGCATCTTGCTTGACAGCGTTCACGTCCAACTTAGCTGCCTCAGCGACGTCCTTGGTGTCATCCAACCAGCGTTGTTGTACTTGGGGCCATTCCTTCTCGAAAATCCACTGAATAGCATGAAGGAATGAGCGAACATTCTTCTCGTCCTTCGTAAACACGAGGCGTGACAAGGATGATAACTTGAAACCCGCGGCTTGCTTCCTCATGTCATTCATGTAGTTGCCCAAACCGAGAATAACGTTCATGAACTCGACAAGGGCTTGAGACGTCTTCATACCGTGAGCGGCACTGTCAATGACGCGTAGCTTCTCCACATGACGTGTGTAGTCGGTCTCAAAGTTACGTGCCACCTCCAAGGCGTTCATACGAGCAGTCCAGTAGTGCCTGCATTTGAAGAACAGCTCAAAGTATACGCGATCCCATTTCGGCAGCTCATCGGGATTCTTAGCAGGAGGAACACCGTTTTTGGACAGGTACTTCTCCATCTCATTATTGAGCTTCAAGGAAAACTCGACACGCTTAGGATTCGACATAAACTCGAGCAAAGTCGTGTTGTCCATGACGGCCTTGTCGCACCTCATGATCATCTTAACAATATCGTCGGCTGCGACATCCGCAAAGGTACGGAAGGAGATTTCAACTTGCTGCAAAAGACTGTCGTCAAGAATGTGCTTTTCCTCCTTCTTCGCCTTTTTACCGAGCGCTGCCAACGACTTCGCCTGCCTTGCAGTGAACGCGCTGTCGATGAATTCCTGCAGCAGACCCCTTTTCCGCAAATGGATGCAGAGTTCATTCGCATCGAGCTTGTGATTAGCCCACAAAGTATACTCAAGACCAGCGTCAAGCTTGTCCCAATGCATGGGCTTCAACTTCGTTCCACGCTCGTAAGTGACAGCGCGGGACTTGATCTCAGGCTTAAGGATAGAAATGCCAGTAAGACCCTTCTCGCCAGTATGCTTGTGCTCTGGTTCTTCATCCTCAACTGGTGTGAAGGATAGCATCTGAACAGGAGTACGCATCCCAGGCATAGGCGGAGGAGGCGGCGGTGGCCCACCTATCATACCAGGAGGAGGCGGTGGAGGTGGTGGAGGTGGTGGGCCTCCAAGAATGGGTGGCGGACCAGGTGGTGGAGGTGGTGGTGGTGGAGGTGGTGGTGGTGGAGGAGGAGGAGGAGGAGGAGGAGCGGGCGGTGGTGCCACACCATCGAGAGTGGGAGGCATAGGGGGGGCCGGCGGCGGTGGAGGTGGTGGTGCTGGTGCTGGTGCCGGTGGTGCTGATCCAGTATCCGCATCGGCAGACGCTGGAGAAGGTCCTGCAATACCCGCCAGGGTGCCTTTGATGCTTGGCATTGCGGCAACCCCCGGAGAGAGTGATGGGTTGCTAGCAGTCCCGGCTGAAAGCATAACCCCCTCGTCCTTCGACGAAACGCCCTGTGTTTGAACCCGTAAGCTCGAGATAGATGCCTTACGCTGAGCGGCAAGCGGTCCCGACAGCAAAGGTCCCATCTGCTCCGCTCTTTCAGCAACGCTGACCTTCCTCGTATGACCAGAAGGTTCATCCTCATCACCATTCACGCTACCACTCTCATCAACAGAGCCCGCCCGACTATGTCGGTTCGCCTGATCACACAGAAGGAAGTTCGCCTTTCTTGCACCCATCGGCTTAGGCCGACGAAACTGCATGATCCTCGGTTTCTCATAGATCGCCAAGGTCTCCTCATCCATCGGCGACGCAGGTGGCTCTTCCCCAGGACCGAACCTCTGGAAAGACGGGATGGGGGTCCGTTCACGGCCATAGCCTGGTGATGTAGGCGACAACTGCTGGTCCTGGCCCTGATTACTGCCCTGTCGAGACATATGAGCCGACTTAGTCCTTGAGCTGCCAAAGAACGACTTTGTGTAAGCTGCTTTAGTTGGTAATACACCATCATCCTCGTCTGAGCTCTCCTCTCCAAGCCTGTCATGCAAATCCCTAGCATCGCCCTGCACCTTGTCAAGACCATTCATGTCCATCTTGTTGCGCAAATGCATCAACTTAGCACTCATGTTCGAATCCTGTTTCCACATGCGTCCCTCCAGCTTAGCGACAGTCATAGTTCGCTGCAACTGCCTCTCCAGCTTATCCGTCAACGCCTTCCGATCAGCACTGAGTAAATCCCGAACAGCCGGGTTCTGCTTAACCATAAGGTACAACTCACGTGTCTCCACCTCGCTCGTCTGAAGCAAGTCCTGGTACTTCTGTTTGGTTTGGTCAAGTTCCTCTTGGAGCGTCTCGTTTCGCCGGCGCTGACTCTCCAGGACCTCGTGGAGCTCCTCGTTCTCTTTTTTCAGAAGCGCAACAAGACCATCCGCGCCCAACGCGACCTCCCTCTCCATCGCATCACGCTCCGCCTCTGCCTGCTCCGCGCGTGCCCTCGCTCTCCTCGATTCTTCGTAGGCCTGACGGACTTCCTCATCCGTCTTCATACGATCCAGAACCAGTCCGATACCGATGTTGATCCCCTTCAGTGGATCATTCACCAAATTCCGACCTGAGTGAAACATATACCCCATCACACTATCCGCGAGCTGGAACAACCTCGCCCGTTCTTCATCCTCACCGCGGACGAGAAACATGTGCTGCAGTGCATTCAAGAAGAACTGTTCAGCAGATTTACCTTGGGCTTTCTGCATGATGCCGTGGACGAGCTCATAGGGATTGTTTATGTCGTTCACTTCGACCGCATCCTCTTCTTCCTCCGCGCCGACCTCTTCCGTGTCAAGCTGCTCGTCGTTCTCGTACGCCTCGATTTGACGCTCTACGAGGTCGTATTTGAATTCGCGCATCTTGTTTAAAATTCGCTGGAGTCCATAGGACTTCATCTGCGACCGAATCAACATCCTCGTTCTAACATCCTCCGCTCCCATCACAATCGCATTGATCAAGAACAAGTTTGCCAGAGAGTATTCCATAAGGATACTGTCTATCCCCAAGCCACCCTTCCTCATCTCCTCGCTTGCTCCGACCAAACTGCCAAACTTCCCACGTCCGTCGATGGAAACCTCCAGCTGCCTCATCCAAGCATCGAAACGCCCAATCTCATTATCCCGCTCCTTCATCTGATCAAACCCCGTCAAGACACGCTGGTGTCCGTTTGGCTTATCCCAATGACACAAGAACGTGAGAACTTCCGCAACAAGCTTTCTTGTGGGAAGGTAGTTTGACCCAATGGAAGAAGTGATAGCATACACGCAGGACTGATGTCGCACGGCGTCCTCGGCTCCATACTGGTTGTTGAGTAACGATTTCAGGCACTTGATGATCTCGTATTCTCGGGCGATATCGTCGTCACGCTTCGTGTTTCGATGGTTAATCTGGGATAAGACCTTCGTGAGGGCAACTTGACCCTGGTTGTCGATAAATGCTCGTAACCAGCTCATTGATTCCGTGCGTAACGAGACTCCTAAACTCTGAAACTCCTTCATCGTGATTTGGTTGGTAAGGATGCGCTGGACAAAGTACCGTGCTGACCCAGCTTCACCACGTTCAAACTCCTTGTTCTTCTTACTTCCCGACTCCCGCTTTTTCGCATCCCCAGACCCATTCATAGACATATCATTCTGTAACAGCTTCCACTTCGTCTCCATTGGTTGCGCCATCATCTGGTCCCTGTTTGAGGGTGGCATATTCCTCCTCTCCAACAACTCCGAGAACATTTGGTCGATCTTCCGATGGTCGCTCGGAATTTTGTCACCAACTGACGCTCCAGATATGGATGATGACCCTCGTGAGTAGTGATCCATAACGCTCCCTGCTCGACTCGGCGCATCTTCGCGTAGCGTTGCCGATGATCCGCCCAAGCTATGCACGTCCACGCTGCGGCGGTATTGATGGGTAGGCTGAGAGGCGCTGCTTACTGAACCGCGTTGTGACGAGATAGAACCGATCCTTGGTGTGCCGCTTACAGGAACTGGTAATGGCCTCTGTGTACTGCCGTTCTCATCCCTTTGTTGTTGCATAAGTTGTAATGCCCTCGAGTGAAGTCCATTAGACATGTAATCCGCCCCTCCAAATCCACGGCTCGTTGCCACCGAACTGGTTACACTCGCTGCTGATGTTTGCCGACTCAGTCCACTCGGGTAAGCAGGCTCAACCTCTGGTGGTGGCGGAAGGGCGACAGGTATAGGTTTTCGAGTATCGCTGGCTACATTCTTATAGCTAATCGCCGCAAACTCGTCGACAGCCGCGCCGTTATCGTTCCCATGTCGTGCATTGGCAGAGGCCGACTTCTTCCTGCGACTGAAGCCGAAACGGGAGGAGAGGCTGCCGGAGCCTGGTGGTGACCCTCCGCGATCTGCTGCCATATTTCAGGAGCGACGCTCGAACGATTAGAACGTCTAGGTTGAGCTCCTGAATCCCCGTTTGGTTGCTGGCGTAGAGGGGGGTGGTTCGTGGGGTTGGGTGCAGCAGGGCCGAGGGAGTGTTTGGCTTTCAGGGTTGACCTGCCAGGGATCTCGCGTGGGGTCTGCCGGTGCATGTGTTCACCACCCGGCCGCGTCCCGTCAATTGACACGTAATACGTTTGATCGAATTTTCTCCTGGATTCTATGCATTGATTACGGTCCTATCCAATCTCCATTTCCGTCGTCAGTATCTGGATTCCCACCCTTTCCGAGGCCCTAAAAACCCGCTTCTGCTCGCATCCTTCGAACCACAACCTCCATCTGCACAGCACTCGCCCTCTCCGGAGGAGCAGGCTGTAACTGCTACACCAATCTCTTCGGTCTGGTAGCGGTACAAGCAGTTCAAAGGCGACGACTTCGGTTACGCCGAGGAGGAGAGTGATTCAGGATAGCATTTAAGCCGGATTGTCGCTGTACGATTCCCTGCCTTCAGGGTAGGGCGTTGGATGGGTGGGAATTGACTAAGTCTATCTTACAACTCTTCATTGAATACAAAACTTCTTCCTTCAATGCTGTTCTTCTCACTTGCCCAATTGCCGAATCGAGTAATTTTGCACCTGTAACGTTCCCTGATGTTTTTGACGTCCTCGAAGATCCGACGTCACTGAAACACACGTACCCCTTGGGAAATCTGTCGTTCGGTTCCAGCAGTTGTAGCAAACAAGCATCAGGGACGCAACAACTTCAATAGCAGATCAACGCGCCATTCTTCCCCCACTTCGATCGGCTGGACGTCCATCAGGCCCACAGTTTTAGCCATCCATGTCAAGCCCGGCTTCAGACCCTACCACTGATCTAGACAACACCATGCTCCCCCGCCGAATTTGCGCAATCATTGGCACCACCGGCGTCGGCAAATCAAACCTCTCCATCGCCCTCGCAAAGGCTCTGAACGGCGAATGCATCAACGGCGACTCCATGCAAGTCTACTCCGGAATGCCCATTATCACGAACAAGATGCCCATGGAGGAACGGGAAGGCGTGCCGCATCACTTACTAGGTTTTCTTGGAAGGGAGGAGGAGTATCTGGTTGGGGGGTTCGAACGGGATGCTAGGGGTGTTGTGGGGGAGTTGGAGGAGAAGGGGAAGATGCCGGTATTGGTGGGTGGTACACATTACTATACTCGTTAGTGTCGCGTTCATCTGATTCCTGGGACAGTACTGACTGTTGGACGCAGAATCACTCCTCTTCCAGCAGTCGCTGGTTTCAACATCCACCGCGACATTTACATTCTCAGAAGACGCAGCATCGCATCCACACCTTACAGATCCTACTGTACCAACATCAACCATCCTATCCCACCTTCGCTCTCTAGATCCAGCAATGGCAAACCGCTGGCACCCAAATGACCGCCGCAAAATCCTCAATTCACTCAGAATATGTGTCAGAACAGGTCGTCCTCACACCGAAATCCTAAAGGAACAACATGGAGACAGCGTTGAGATGGATAAAAAGAGATACGAGAAGACGCTGATTTTCTGGGTATACTCGAGAACAGAGGAGCTTAACCAACGACTCGATAACCGTGTGGATGCGATGATCACCCAAGGTCTCTTCGAAGAGATCCGCGAATTGTACGATTTTGCGCAACAACTTGCCGCACGAGGACGGGAGCCTGACTGCACGAAAGGTTTATGGCAATCCATCGGATACAAAGAGTTCCTTCCCTACCTCTCCTCGAATCCACCTCTCAACTTGGATGAAGAGACGGCAGAGTTGAGGGAATTGAGAGCAAAGTGCACGAAGACCATGAAAGCCTCAACACGGCGGTATGCGAAGACACAGATCAAGTGGATCCGACATAAACTCCTTGCGGCGTGCAAGAGTGCGGGTATCCCGGTCTACCTCCTCGATGCCACAGAACTGAACAAATGGAACGAGACAGTTCGTGATCCTGCTGTGTCAATAGCCAAATCATACTTCGCCGGCGAAACGGTTCCTGAACCTGATTCGTTGTCAGACCTTGCAAAGGATATGCTTGTCCCTGTCCAAGAACTCGATATGGCACGGCAACCATCTCGCTGGACCCAGAAAGTTTGCGAGCTATGTTCAGAGGCAGAAGCAAAGACTGTCGCGAAAACTGGCAAGGATCCAGAAGAAGCTCAGGTCGTGATTTTAGGTGGCGAAGAAGAATGGAAGAAACATATCAACTCGAGAGGACATAAATTGCGAATCAAGGCAAAGTCAAAACGCGAGCACTTTGAGAGGTGGAAGAGGGAAAAGGCAGCAGCGGAGCGGGCTGCAAGAGAGGAAGGCGAGAGTTCCGAGAAGGATGAAAGTCCATAGAAGGTATCTCGTTGAAAACAGACATTGCGTGCAGGTTCTGGAGTACGGCGTTCTTCTTCATAGGTAAGGTAGCATACATAGCACAGACGATCGACTAGTTTTACATAGCTTATCGCATGTTACATTGCAATTCAAAACGTTGTCAGATACGGCCATACCATGATGAAAGCACAGGATCCCGTCCGATCTCCTAAGTTAAGCATCATAGGGCCCAGTCAGTACTAGCGTGGGAGACCAGCTGGGAATACTCGGGTGCTGTATCTTTTGGCTTTTTGCTTCTGCTGTGTCCGAGGCACACTGGAGGATGGTGGGTGGTGGCGTGGAGAGTGTGAGAGCTTCTCTACATAGTCCGTTGCAATTACTGAGGAAGAAAGGAACTGAAGACAGTTGAAACCCCATTGCATTCTTAACACTGCTCTAAGAGAAGAAAAAGACCACCAAAGTATAGCATACAATCCCCTGAATCACGGTTGACCCAAACCAAAGCCAAGCGCGGAACAACGGCCGCGATGGCACGTAGAATCTCTTTCAAACTGAAGCACTCTTCACTCTAAGTGCTTCCATTCATTCACGTAGCATACACTCCCTTCATTTGAACGGCGACCACTGTAGGTTCTTTCATCAGCATTCATCCTGAGAAGTTGCTGACTTCGTGAATAAACCCACCTTTCTACTCCTTCTTGGCCTCAAACCCAGCCAAATCCAACAAACTCTTCCTCCTGGTCCTCTGCTGAGCACCCTGCGGCACCTCCAAACCTCCACTCTCCTGCTCCCCAACAGCAGATTCAAACTTCTGTGCCGTGGCGGCGGCGGAAGTAGTTGTGGATGGAGAGTAGTGATCATGTTGCTCGTGGAGGAGAGCCATCTGCTTCAAGCGATACTCGCGGTCCTCGCGGGCTTTGCGTTCGTCAAGAGGGGTGGAACCAGTACCAGAGGCAGATTCGGAAGTGAGACGGTCGACGAAACGGGATGGGAGAGACATTGTTGTAGCTGATTGTATTCAAGTGATTAGATGTGAGGTCAATTGAGGGATGACAGGACGGAGGCACCTTTATATAGCAGGAGTTAATTGCAATGGCTGTGTAACTGGTGTTGCAGTAGAATGAGCTTATCGTTTTAGCTTGAGGCTCTGACTGTTCCCCGCGAGGCGCAGTCGAACGTTATGACGCAACGACGAACACGAAATATGAGGGTTGACCTGAGAGTGGCAAATGCCCAGGTAGTTCCTGGAAGGTTCTTTAAGGGTTCAATTGGATCAAGTACTACGGGCATGTGCTCTATCCCAGAGCGGTAACGAGGGTGAGGAAAGAAGAGTTGGGGGACTGTCAAGGGATGTTGGATTGAATAAGCATCTCGGCACGCATACGCCAAGGCTCGGCAAAACTGGGCAATGCTCGGCGTGATATCCGACTCAAACCCACCGGCGGTCCGAGTTGACGTGGCACTTTATGAATCCGAAGGCTTATCTGCAACAGCTGCTGTAGCGAAGGTTCGAAAGCGGGGTAATTGGAACCGGTCGGATAATAAGGTCAATTGAATTGTGACGTTAAACTGTAGCTCACTTCCTGATAGAGTAATGTAAAATGCCACTGTAGCAGTTCCTTCCTATGTGTGCTCAAGACCTGTGAAGCAAAAGTGACGTCTCATATGGCCTCCGCTCGTCCACGGGTTGTCGGCGTGACGTGACGAATTACCGCACTCTGAGAAACTCCATGAATCACCACAGAGGACTTGCTAGCATGTACCCCTCGTCATTGGTCAGCAACCAGACATGCTCCTTCACACTATAAACCACATGCATCCCATCCTTCACTCCACATCTACACTTCATCGTAACGTCCCCGTCCTCCTTCCCATCCCCTCTCCTTACCCTCGCAGCAAACACAACCTCCTGCATTCTACTGCTCACTATCGACCTAGTCCAGCCTCTGCCAATGCTTTGCAATTCATCTAATACTCGTGGCAACGACGCACCCACGTTACTGTGTTCGTACATACGGTGGTATCGTACGACTGTCTCTACCACAGAACGTAGAGGTCGAAGAGGTACCCGTTTCAGACGGGTTGCGGAAGCGGTTTTCATCTCTTAAAGCCATACGCGAGCTTGTAAGCAATGTGCATCATTAAGACGTAAACAGTACTCTGCTAATGCTCGTCGAATCTCGTCGGTTCGTGCTCATTCCTTCCACCGTTTCAGCATCGCATTAACCGCGAGGATCCCAGAGTAAGGGCATGAACGGATGATGTGAACTAGCTTTTCTTTATGTGATCCTCTCGCAATTGTCGGTGATATACTCTGGATCCGGACCCTAGACTAGACGCAAAGTGGTGAGATGTGGGTAACAGTCGACCCGCTAGTCATGCTGATAGTTTATCTATGCGGACACATTCAGGTATGTACACAGAAGTAGATTATGTTCAACAACGATAATCTGTCAACGTCCTTCATGACCCGTGGGAAGATGAGGATAATGACATTCGTGACGACTTCGCCCCCCTTCATCAACTCCACAAGCCCGAATCATACTATATAAACCGATCGAAACCCCGTCAGCCGCCCCCAGCCGCTGTCATTATAAGTGCGCTCAAAGGGGCCTTATCCCTTCCCTTCCACGACGCTTGCGCAACGCGGCCGTTGTCTTCAAATGCGAAACCGAATAATTTCCCACGTGGCGTAAGTGATGTCCTTGAACATGCCAGGTATTGATGTGATCTACTTCGTCCATCATCGCATCGACCGGATGATCTTTGATGCATTGTTGGGCAGACTCGATAGCTGTGGATTAAGGATGCTTGGTAAAATGCTTTCTGGAGGTCCCACAACCTCAGGGACGTCAGTGATGGCCACGAGAGGTGCCCACATGGACTTCATCAATGAGGGGCATTGAACTTCCGACACGTGATGGACAAATTGAGTGGAGATCGCGAATCAGAATCTGCTTGGAGATGGTGCATGACTTCAAGCGCAGCAGTCAACGCCTTGACGAAAGTCGTTATAGTCTGGTCGCGACTCAAAGCGTCGCTCATCCTGTAAAAAGCAGTTGCCTTCCAACGAACAGCAGATGTTGTGAATTGAGTGCTTGCTGGTACCGTTCGGGATCGGACACCCGCCCCCACCCGTATACGTGAAGACCCTGAAGTTCTCAATGCACACATAATGCGATCTTTCAAGCAGATATGGTTTCAAGTGATGAAGGACGACAAAAGACACGGAAGCGAATGCGAAAAAGATACAGCACCCGAGTATTCCCAGCTGGTCTCCCACGCTAGTACTGACTGGGCCCTATGATGCTTAACTTAGGAGATCGGACGGGATCCTGTGCTTTCATCATGGTATGGCCGTATCTGACAACAAAAGAAACTAAAATCTACATTAACACAATCGTATTTGGCTGAGAATATGACCTCGGGCGAACGTTTGTTTGGTACACGCTTATAGTCATATATCTGGCCCTCAAGCTCGCTGAACATCCTCACCCTCCATCCTTCCCGTTGTATATACCTTAAGCCCATCACTGCAGTGAACGGTAACGACCTCTATCGCGCTCTCTACCCGTCGACGGCGTGCGAACACAAGTTCGGCGAGTTTTGCTTCACGTTCTGTAGAGATTTCAGGCCGGAATCCGGGCTCATGGACCAGTCAACGTCCCCAGTCGCGGGCCTGGCAATGCACACAACAGTTGCAAATCGTCCATGATCATGTTAACAATCCCCATGACGGCAGTATTCGCAGAATTCCCCTTAAGCTTCTCAGGGTCCAGACAATCCCGCTGACGCCATCTGACACCTGCCCGCATTTTTGTGCATCGTGCGGAGTCAATTGCGAATTCGCCGACCGACGACCTCAAAAAACACTACACCAGAAACACCTCCAACAAATCAACCAAGTAGCAATGCGTGCTTACTACTACGCTGGAGAGGGTGATCAGAAGGAGCCTCATGAGGTTCATTTATGTGCTTTGCCGTATCTGAGGATGGCGAACTGACTGGATGAACAGGGCGCCCCCGTTACCCAAGAAAAGCTCGACCAGCTCGGTGTCCTTGCCTGGCACTTCGAGGGAGACTCCCTCGAGGGTGTTGAAGCCGTCGCGAAGGAGCGTGACTACAAGAATCGCGACACTGTAAGTTCCTCCCTCCTCATCCATCATTTATTTCGCGCATCACGCTGACAACCCACCTTAGGTCACCATCTCCCCCACCTCCCTCGGTGACCTTTACGAATCCAAAATCCGCACCTTCTTCGACGAACACCTCCACGAAGACGAAGAGATCCGCTACATCCTCGACGGCGAAGGCTACTTTGACGTCCGCTCTAAGAACGACGAGTGGATTCGTTTGCATATGGTGAAGGGTGATTTGGCGGTTTTGCCTGCGGGGATCTATCACAGGTTCACGCCGGCGATGAGTAATTATACGAAGGCGTTGAGGTTGTTTAAGGATGAGCCGAAGTGGACGCCTGTGTCGAGGGCGGAGAAGACGACGGATGAGAACCCGTACCGTTTGCAGTACGTTAAGCAGTTCGTCTCTGCTTAACATAGGCAGATGGAGAAGGAGTGTGATGTATGCTGATTTGGTTATATCCTTGGCGTTGTGATGCAAAAGTTTCTCGATTTGAATTCAATATACCTTAACCGCCTACGGGCATCAACTACACCTCGAAACACATCACGAACGATCATGACCGTAAATTGTAAAGCAAATTCTTTTAACTAACCACAATATCTACAAGCCCAAAAAGTAGACCATAACGCACAAGACAGCAAGAATTACAAATACCAACAAAGGCAAACACTCATTACACCCAAAAAGAAAAACAGCTAAAACATTCAAAACACGAGATAAACCTACCAATCCAACGTTTGTAAACTCCCAAAAAAGTGAGTGAACCAATCCGGATCCACTCCTCTAAATCCACACGCGTCACATCATGTTACTATACAGATCACTCCCATGGTATTTCCCCTCTTTTTTCGACGACTGAAGCGCAAGCTTACGCCTGCATCGTCCAGATCTTCGCCCTCATATCACCGGAACCAGTAGCGAACAACTTGCCATTCGGCGAGATCGCAACGGAAATGACAGAGTTCTTGTGACCCTGCAACATAAGCTGCGGGGTTCCATCCCGTGGGTCCCAGAACTCGACGCAACGGTCCTTAGATCCAGAAACGACCCATCGGCCATCAGGAGAAAGACAAACAGATAGAACGAAGTCCTTGTGTCCAGAGAAGGTGAGCTTGCAGTTTCCACCCTTAGCGTCCCGTCCGGTAGGCAGGCCCCTGGGTGAGTTCAACTCCCAGAGTTTGATAGTCTTGTCCAAACTTCCACTCAATAAGTCCTTACCATCGGGCGAGAACGCGACGGAGTAGACAGAGTCCTTGTGACCCTCGAGACGCTCGAGGAGGTATCCAGTCTGAGAATCCCAAACACGGACGATCTTGTCGAGGGAACCGGCAGCAACGTAACGGCCGTCGGGGGAGATGGCGACAGTAGTGACACCGTCTTCGATGGAGAGGGTAAGAATACACTGTCCGGTCTCCAAATCCCAAACACGAGCGGTACGGTCACCAGATCCAGAAGCAACATAACGGCCATCGCGAGAGAAGTCAAGGGAGTAGATATCTTGCTCGTGACCAGTGAGAAGGTGCACAATCTTCTTGTTCTTGATATCCCAGATACGGATCTGCCTGTCCTCAGCACCAGTCGCCAACAACTTTCCATTAGGCGAGAAGCAGACGGAACGGATGTACAAATCACCCTCACGGTCAGCGGCCTCGTCCTTGAGGACACAGACCCTCTTTCCGGTCTTGACTTCGTAGATCTGGGCGGAGCGGTTGCAGCCGGTAGCGAGGTACTTGCCGTCAGCAGAGAAACGGACACAGCAGACGACGGACATGTGCTCGAGGGAGTGGAGGAGGTTGACCTCAAGGTTCTTGGGTGCCTTAGGGTTGTAAACAACATACCAGTCCTCACCCTTCTTCTTCAACCCGCGGGGGAGGTCATCCTCAGAGTCATGGTCACCCATGGGGACATGAGGGGGAGCCGCGCCCATGGGAGGGACAGATCCGGCACGGTCCTGCTTGACCAAGGCGGCGTCACCACCGACATGAGGGGAAGGGACGATGGGTGCGATACCCGTGGCCTGAGACTGGGGAGTAGCGGTAACAGATCCAGCAGGTCCGTTATTTTTTGGGCGCTTAGGGACGGGTGTGGCATGTTGAGCACCTGGAGACTCGACGGCAGGGGCATTGGAGTTAGGAGGGTAGGCGGACTTCACGGAGCCCGGATACTGAGCGTTTGGGCCACCGGGACCAGGGGTATATGGCTCGGCGTCAGTGCGGGGACGCTTAGTAGGGGGCTGCTGCTGCTGTCCATTTGGGTAGCCGGGGTATCCTCCTTGACCAGGCTGACCCTGCTGCTGTTGTTGCTGCTCAGGAGCAGCGAGGGAGCCCTGACCGGACATGATGCCTCCGAAGAGGTTAGAAGGGCCTTGACCGATCGCGGGCGGCGCAGGCTGTCCAGGCTGTTGAGAAGCAGGAGTTTGCTGGTTCATGGGCGCAGCATGCTGCGGAGGGACCTGCTGTTGTTGCGGAGCGGCCTGTTGGGGCATGGGAGCCTGTCCACTGCGAGCTTCCAATTCGCGACGGAGACGCGTGATTTCGTCCTCGTATCTGTGAAAATCGTCAGAACCAAAGTTATGAGGAGAACTCGTGTTAGCTCTTACTGTTGCTTGATCTTCTTGTGCGTCAACTCGAGCTCGTACACAGTCTGGCGAACCGACTGCATCTCCTGGATCTGAGCAGAGACTACGACGCATACAGTCAGCATACAGCCCCCAAAGACGCGCATTCATCCCAATTGCAGACTCACTTTTGTGCTCATAATCGTCCTTGTGCATTTTGAAGACGCTTGCCTCCTGGGTGATGGAATCAAACTCATTCTTGATGGCGTCGAGCAACTCAGAGAGACGATTCGTCAGAGCAGGCGGCACCATGGGGCGACCGTGGTTGTAGATGTTCGACATGATCGAGGGTTATATGCGCCGTAACCGCCTGTGACGATTGATCGAGCAGAGGGGAAGTTGCGGTGAAGGGGTTGATGGGTGACGCGATGTGATGGGCGTCGTGTGATCGCTTGAACAGAAGAAGTCGACGCGATGGAGGTGTCAGGCGAATCGAGAAAGCGAGTCCCCCTTGGATGGCGAGGCAGAACCTGAGTTTTCGTCGTCTGATGGTTGTTACGTCCGGGCGTTGGAGCGACTCGTGGCAGTTTGCGCTGAAGGGGCAGCGGGAGAGAGGCTAACAGGGTGGGCGCATCACCCTCGTTCCGGCGGACTAAAAGAAGCAAGCCAAATTGACCGCACCCGAGAATAGACACATGGAGACGTGCAGCTGAACTGATATGAAGAAATCGACGCAGCCACACCAGACCCTCGAAGAACAATCCACCCCAACGCGCAGCAGCAATAGAACCCGACGGCACGCTCCACTCCCGAAAATTCATCCAATCAGCGTGAAAGTGATACCATTCGAAAACGCTTCCTTGCTTTATTCGGACCTGTCACTTTTGTTTTATCATCATACGGGCGTTTCGTCGACTCATTACCCCGCTGTGCCGGTTCTCTTCCCTGTCACGGACGATCCACACCGCAAACATGTCTCTCCCTGATATTACGAAGCATGTCGGAGAATTGGCATGTCAGAAGGACAGTTACCTAAAGTCTATCGTGACCAAGGTCGTGCGCTGCGAGAAAGTCGTGCCCGCGGCTACGAACGGCAAAAAGAAGAAGGGCGCGGCGCCTGAATCTGAGAAGAAGGATGCTTGGGAGGTTGAGCTCCTCGATACAGGTGCATTCAGGTCTCCCCTCTTCAGTTAATTGCTAACGACCGAGTGTACAGTAATCTTCCCTGAAGGCGGAGGACAACTCCACGATACCGGCAGTCTTACCCCGACAATACCAGATGCCACGGCCGTCCACGTCTCAAACTGTCAACGCCGCCTTCTTTCCTGCATCCATACCACCTCCGCTCCCCTTGATCCCTCCACTGAAGTCCGTGTCAATGTCGACTGGCCCCGCCGCTTCGACAACATGCAACAACACTCCGGCCAACACCTTGTCTCCGCCGTTCTCGACCTCCCACCTTACCAGCTCGAGACCCTATCATGGGGCATGAACGCAACCGAAGCTTACGTCGAGATCGGGCGGAAGCTAAGTGAGGAGGAGTTACAGGCCTTGGAGGATAGGTGCAATGAGCTTATCAGGGAGGATTTGAAGGTTGTGGTGCATACGAGTAACCGCGTTGACGACCAAGGGAATTTGCCTGCGGATTATGATCCGGAGAAGGGAACGGTTCGCGTCGTGTGTATCGGAGACCTCGACCGGAACCCATGCTGCGGAACCCACGTCTCCAAGACTTCGCAGTTGAACGCAATCAGCATACTCTACACAACCCCCTCCCGCGGTCTCAACACCAAAATCAACTTTGTCGTCGGCGATCGCGTTCGCCGTACCGCCAAGCAGTCCGTCGGGCGACTCCGCAAGCTCGGCAACAAGCTTTCCTCCCAGATCGACGAAATCACGGACAAAGTCGACAAACTCATGGACGACAAGAAAGACACCGAAAAGCGCGAAAAGACGTGGCGCCAACTCGCCGCCCGCTTCGAAGCCGAAAAAGCCCGTGCTGCTCTCGCTTCTCACGGAAAAGCATTCATCCACGCTTCCGAGGGCGGCATCCCTCACCTTTCGGAAATCGCCGCCGAAATCGGAGAGGCAAGAGACACGGGTGTCGTCCTCCTCGTTTGCGGTGACGATACTAACGAAAACGACGGTGGACCTGTTATGGTTACGGGTGAGGAGAGTAAGGTCAAGGAGTTGGCTGCGGAGGTGCAAAAGGCGTTACCGGATGTTAGGGGTGGAGGAAAGGCTAGGTGGCAGGGGAAGGTTGGGAAGTGGTGGCCTGGAGATGTGGAGAAGTTGAGGAAGTTGGTGGAGGGTGATGCGTAAGTCATGGCATTTACACCGGCTACGCATTCATACGACATAGAGGCGCATATATACTGCACTTAAACACAGACATGATGACAACCACCACGAGGCAGGAGATCGTGACTTCCTACAAGCCTTATAGGTATCGAAGAATTCCTCAAGTAAGGCACCCTCTCCTCGAAATTATGCGAACTCGGACCGCCGGAGCGTACTTCCCCTTTCTGATACGATATGTACAACAGTGAATTAGACTGAGAAGAGACCCAAAAACGCCTAGATAAGCCCAGTAAATCCAAAATGCAACCTCGGTTTTGTATCTTTCACGACGCCATCGTTCCTTTCACTCTCGACCCTTAAGGATATGCATTTAGGCGGCGAGAGGAGAGATCAACTTGATCAAGGAGATCTGCTTGGCGGAGCGGGTGTATCCTGTAATTCTCGATGAGTATTTCGAGCGGAAGAGTAGCGAAGATGAGTAGACGTACCGATGTAGAGAATCATGGGAATGAAACCCCAGTGGACGGCCTGCTTGGTGATCTCGATGACCCTGGAGATACGCTCCTACAGCACAGTCAGCAACCGGTCCCCTCGCCCGCGAACTCCAAACGAACCCTGGTCTCCTCTGATAGTGCGAAGAAAGGCATGTTGTTGAGTATATAGTTTTCTGATCGTTCACTTTAAACTTTTGTGCCGACGTCAGCTGCAGGTCCATGCCGGCGCCGAATTCAGCACGCCCGGGAGTCTACGATACACCTCCGCCATACGCACACCCCATGACAATTAGAACATGTGGGGACGAAGCAATACCGTCACCATAGTTGAGAAAGCCGTGTCGACTGCTGTTCCAGACTTGCCTGCTCCGGTACTGGAATATGTCTCGAGATTGAGTTCGCAACATGTGGATAGTCGGTGGAGTTTCACGCAGGGATTCTTGCTCGGGCAGTTTACTGTGATTGGCATGGTTTGCGTATTCCTGTGGGTGTTTATCTTGGGAGACAAGGACACAGTGTTGGTGGAGAATGCGAGAGGACAGTACCGGCGGAATCAATTACGGAAGAAGAAGTCCTCGGTACTGCGAAACACGCCCGTTCAATCTACTTCAGAAATCCTCGCCAAGACGTTCTACAACGTCGCCTCTCATCAGCCGGAATCACTCGATTGGTTCAATGTGCTTGTAGCACAAGCAGTCATGCAATTCCGCGAAGACGCAAAGAGCAAGGACGCAATCCTCACATCTTTGGATGCCGTTATGAACGGACCACGGAAACCAGATTTCTTGAGTGATATCAGGATCACGGAGTTGAGTTTGGGAGAAGAGTTCCCTATCTTTTCGAACTGTCGGATACGGCCAATGGAGGGTGAACCGAACCGATTGGTACACTTGCTCACTCCATTATAAAAGCTTGCAATACTGACATTGAGATGTAGCGCGCAGAAATGGACATTGACCTCCGCGACCAAATCACCCTCGCAATCGAAACAAAATTCCTCCTCAACTACCCCAAACCCCTCTTCGCCGTCCTCCCCGTCGCCCTCGGCGTTTCCATCACGCGTTTCTCCGCAACACTTTCCGTCTCCTTCGTTCCGCCCCCAGACCCTGATACATCCTCGTCTACTACAACCCTGACCTTTAGCTTCAGCCCTGATTTTAGATTGGATATCAATGTGAGGAGTTTGTTGGGTGCGAGAAGTAGGTTACAGGATATCCCCAAGATCGCGCAGATAATCGAAAAGAGGCTGAGGGATTGGTTCATGGACCGTTGCGTGCAGCCGCATTTTCAACAAGTCGCGATTCCATCATTATGGTACGCAAGTCTCATGAGTTTTAAAATATGAAGTGCGCTAACGAGAACTGTGTACAGGCCAAGTAAGGCAAAAGAAGGACATGTACAGAAAGAACGATCGACTCAGATGGAGGCTGGTGCGAATTTGCATTCGAGTGAGGAGTTGTTGGCGCCGCCTGCGTCACCGGGAGTGGAGACGGCGAGTACGGCGGAGGGGCTGCATCAGAGGACGAACTTGATGACGGGCGCAAATGGGAATGGGAATGCCGTTGGGAGTGTTGTGAGCAGGATGCCAGGAGCGATACCCGGAGAAGCATTGTGATTGAAAGCAGAAATAGCATGAGAGGGAACATTGCGAGGAACGTAAGGTACACTAGAGCATCCGGACAATTGCATGCGGCTTCGGTTCGGACGGGACGTAGGTTGTGGCCGGTGCATATGGGAAATGAACAGATACGGCCATACCATGATGAAAGCACAGGATCCCGTCCGATCTCCTAAGTTAAGCATCATAGGGCCCAGTCAGTACTAGCGTGGGAGACCAGCTGGGAATACTCGGGTGCTGTATCTTTTCTTCCTTTTTGGGCTCATGCTTGCCCTGATCATGAAGATCCAGGGCCTTTCGGCCATTGTGAAGAAGTGCAGGTCACTTCGGTAAGCGCTATCTGCTGTAGCTATAGGTGCACATGCTTCAATGCGGTTTGAATGCTCTGCTATGCTATCCGTCCCTCATAGTACGCACGTGCTTCCTCATCCAAGCAATTCACTCCTCCACAACCACCATAGCCCCCTCATTCAACCTCCTCTCATCCTCCTCCGTCAACCCCTCAAACAACCTCCCATAACACCCCTGCCCAACAACATTATAATGCCCATACGGATTCCTACTAACGAGATACGCTCCACACAAAAAACAAAAATGCGTCCCGCACCGGCCACATATCATATGATTGCACCCCATCGATTTCTCGACGGGTACGGCGCAGGTTGGGCAGGGTGTTGAGTTGTCGCGGAGCCAGCGGAGGGCGAGTTGTTCGTCTTCGTAGAGGGCGACGAGGCGGTGTAGGACGCGTTGGCCGTAGCGGCGTTCCATGAGTTTTTGGGCGGTGGGGTCGGCGGAGAGGTAGTCTTGGACTAATCCGCCCGAGGCTGTATTCGCGGGGTTGTATTTGCAGGCTTCGACGGGGCCGTGGTAGGTTTCGCGGCATAATGTACAAAAAGTATAACCGCAGCTGGGGCATACGCCGAGTTTGTCGATCATGCCTTCCGAGTCCTTTGAGGGGGGGAGGGGGGTATTGCACGAGGGCCGGGGACAGTAGATCGTCGTTGGGTCAGCGTCAAAGTGGTGTTTTTTCGCCATGTCTTTGTATCTCTGGATCTTTTCTGGTGATAGCACGCCCACTAGTTCTGATGGTGGTACTGAGTAGTCTTGGAGGTATTCCCATTCGGATTTTGCGGTTGTGGATGGGGCGCACCCCTTTTTTATCGATGACAGGCAATCGACGCAGCGGACTTGGCTGACCATACCTTCTTCGATGCAGACGCCGTAGTAGTCTTCGAGACAGGCTTTGCAGAAGACGTGGCCGCATGCGCTAAGCCGTTGACATGCGGAGCCTTTGTGGTTTGTGAGACAGATCGAGCACGCGAAACTGGTATTGTTGAATGATTTCGCTGTCGCTGATGAGTCGTATGAAAGAAAAGTGTCCCGTAGTTGGTATTGTGATGGTCCGAAGGTGAGTGATAGCGCGTGTGAAGGCGTAGCTGACGGCGAGGAGAAAAGTGTTGATCCCGAGTCGCGAACGTGTTCCGCATAGGTATATATCGACTGATCCCTCGTCTCATCCCACAACCTCACCAACCCAAGCTGTACCCGGTCCACATCCGCCGTCGCCAGCCACCTACACTCCAACTTCACCACCGGTGGCACATCCTCCGGATACCCCTCCGGCAACACAAACCGCATCACCATGGGCGGCAGATGCGACACGGTCAACATCTCTGGCTCATCACTTTTGGGAGAGGTGAATGTCACGGTCACCGGCGATGCGGGCTCGATGGGGATTGTGATTGAGCCGGCATACTTCCCGGGGGAGAGATTGAGTTCGTCGGCGTAGATTGCGGCAAGGGCTTCGAGTTCTTGGGAGCGGGAGTGGTCGTCTTCGATCGTCATGTCCCTTCCTCCTGGTTCCTCCTTGTTCCTTGTTCTTTGGAAGTGATCTGGTTCAGTGGCGATCGTGCTGCCGTATACCGCATTAGTCAGGAACGCCGCATACACACGCAGTACGTCACTGAATCAACAGAGAAGGCAAGGCATCAAGGCAAGGTGAAGGAATGACAGGAGAGACGATGGACTACACGACGCTGCAGGCTTTGACGTTGGGCGACCGCGGCGTCGAGGAGCCTGTCAGCGTGAACCAGAGGGCCTTGGTTGACAAGATCTTGGCCCGCTATGCCTCGGAGAACACCACCCTAAGAGAACTGCTGCAAAACTCCGACGACGCAAACGCTACCTCCGTCGAAATCCACTACGAAACAAAGTCAAAACTCCCCCTCAACCCCACCACTCTCCAACGCACCCGTGCCTCCCGTCTCATCCTCAAAAACAACGGCTTCCCCTTCCGCGACCAAGACTGGTCCCGCCTCAAACGCATCGCAGAAGGAAACGCGGACGAATCCAAGATCGGAGCGTTCGGTGTTGGGTTCTATTCTGTTTTCAGTGTTTGTGAGGATCCCTTCGTTAGTTCGGGTGGGGAATGTATGGCGTTTTATTGGGGGAGGACGGAGGGGACGAAAGATCAGTTGTTTGCTAGACGGGCAAAGGTGGGAGGGGAGCATGAAAAGGATGGGTGGACGACGTTTGTGTTGAATATGAGAGAGGAAATGGAACTGCCGAACCTGCCGGATTTGTGTCGGTTTTTGACGACGTCGCTGACGTTTGCTCGGTCACTCGCCAATATCAGCCTTTTCTTCGACTCGAAACCTCTCATTACCATTTCGAGAATCTCATCACCCTCATCTACCCTCTCACTCCCAACGACACTGAAATACACTTGTCCGCAGAAAATGCTGAATCTCCAAAGTGTCGCAAGCTCAGCAGTCCAAATCAGCGTGGAGTACCTCAACGCTGTCCTCTACAAGCCTGATCGCGGACCCGACACCAGTTTCAGAGGACGCTTCCTAAAGTTCGTCACCGCTGAGCCCGAGAAACCAAAAGTGACACCCGACTGGATGGCACGCACACAAGCAACCGCATTCCTCCGCGTCGCAACAGCGAGCATATCCTGCTCCGTAAAACCTTCCTACGCCCAAAACCTTTCCCGAGCAACCAAGAAACCACCACCAAAACAAACCTCACTTTCCCTCCTCTGTATCAACAAAGACGAATACGCCGCATCCTCGGTGACTGATCCAGTTTTCCGAGACCTTGTTTCGTTCCCGAATCAGGGACGTTGTTTTATTGGGTTTCCTACGCATCAGACGACGGGTGTTGCGACCCATTTGGCTGCGCCGGGCTTGATTCCTACGGTTGAGCGCGAGTCGGTTGATCTCGTTGATCCATTTATTAAGATATGGAATTTCGAGATGTTGTATGCGGCGGGTATTTTGGCTCGAATTGTTTATCACACTGAATTAGCTGCACTCCCGGGAGGCGAGGCGGGGTGGGAGAGAGCGATACATACCATGCAGCTATTTACCGTGCATGGGAGTACCCCCAGTGCGAAGATTGGACAGAGCATTGAAGAGGCGTTTCATGAGTGTAGCAAGAACTACTCAGTACCGATTGTGAGTACGCAGGGTGTGTTGCCCTCCAGCGAGGTGAGGCTACTCGGGGATAGCAAGATCACGTTCTTGGAGAAGGTTCCGGTCGTGCCGAGGGTTGTCGAGGAAGCGAAGGGCGCGAGTGCGTTTTTGGATAGGATGGTGGAGATGGGACTCATCGCCGCGGTTGGGGTTGAGGATGTTGTCAGAGAATTGGAGGCACGGCCTTTTGGGTATGCGCAGGTAAATGATTTGTTGGGGTGGATGGGTGGGAACGCTATGACACTGCAGGACAAACAGCGGATCTTGAATGTTGCGGTTGCTGTCGCGGAAGATGGAAGCGTGTATAATCTGGGCAAGGGACGGTGGTTCTTGAATGCGAAGGTTATTCCGGAAGGGTGGCCGGTGCCGTTGACGTGTGTGCCGTATGCGTTGACGAAGAAGCTGGATAGGTTTGCGTTGGAGATGTTGGGGTGGGAGGAGTTGGATCCCCTGTCGTGGGTCAAGTGGATTTGTGACACCAAGAAGGATGTGGTTTTGAAGGATTTGGAGGGGGATAAGGAGTTTGCGGTGACTGTTTTGGGTGTTGTGAGTAGACAGTGGGAGAGCCTCAGTCCGAGTACGAGGGGTGGGTTGGTTGCGTTGTTGAGAGGGAAGAGGTGTGTTCCCACGCGGAATGGGATGATGAAGCCCGAGGAGGCGTATTTCCATACGGTAAATTTGTTCCAAGATCTTCCGGTTATTGAGACGATGAAGGGCGTCAAGGAGAAGGTTCTCATACAGCTTGGGGTGAGGAAGACGGTTGAGTTGCAGATTGTGTTTGATCGGTTGTTTAAGGGTGGGGAGTGGAGTCATGTTGAGCTCATCACGTACTTGACGGGTGTGAAGGATGATATCCCGAAGAAGGAGATTGAGAGGTTGAAGAAGACGCCGATGTGTACGGCTGAGGGTGATCCGACGAAACGGTATCTGGCGAGTGATTTGCATGAGCCGAATGATACGTTGAGAGCTTTGGGGTTGCCTATCCTGCAGTGGAAGACGAAGGAGAATAAGGCTTGGAAACCGTTGAGCGACGAGGCGAGGTTTTTGTATATGTTGGGGTTGAGGAAGTACCCGACTGTCGATAAAATTCTTGAGCTTGCGGCGAGCGAGGATGTGACGTTGAGGAACAACGCTCTGGCGTATTTCATTGCTGGGTATACTGGTCATGGATACGTCCGGGACTACAAACCGGCGAATGTCCAGCATGCGTTCTGTCCGGCTGAACCGGACGTTAACGGGGTTGTGAAGCTGTACAAGCCTACCATGGTTTTCACACAACCTCTTGCGGCGATGTTTGGGTTTCCAGTGTTGAGGAGAGATTTGTGGCCTGCGTCTTTGCAGCTTGGCGTGAAGGCCGATCCTCCGATTGACAAGGTCGTGAATCGGTTGTTGCAAAATCCGCCGGTTACTACAGAAATTGCTAGAGTGCAATTTGAGTACCTGGCTGGGAGAACGGGTGATATGGCCATTGAGTATGTCAACCAACTTTCGAACGCGAATATCGTGCCTATTGCGACGTCAACGGGGAAGATCAAGCATGTTGCGCCGAACACCTGCTTTCTGAATACGCAGAGCTCCGAGGCATCTTTCTATCGCGAGATCTTCTCCTATGTCGACTTTGGTAGTCTTGCGAACGCCTTTCTCAAGCACGTGGGAACTAAGTTGGAGCCGACGCAAATGCAGATTGCGGAAATGCTGGTGAAGAGTCCTGGTGACATTTATCGCTTGGCGCAGACAGACGACAAGTACCTTAGCTTGTTGAGGCAGCTGGCAATTAACATTGCTTCGTTGCGGAAGAACAGGGGTTTGTTCGAACAGTTGAAGCAACGACCATTCTTGTTGGCGCACAAGGTCATCCCGGCCAGCGACGGCGCCCAGGCCGGTGACGATGACGAGGATGACATGCAGTCGCACGTTCTAGCCGCTGCGTCTGACATCGTCATTGTTGATGACTTTGTCTCGTATAATCATTTCAAGAGCGACTTGCTCGCTGCACCCCAGGAAGACGCTTTAGAGTCCTTCTATGAGATGCTTGGCGCTTCGCGTGTCTCAAATGTTATCAAGGAGAATCATCGTGTTGCAGGTATTGCGAAAGCAACCCAAGACACGGAGGAGCTGCGCAAGCTCATCAACGAACGAACGAGTCTGTTCTTGCACGAGACCAGTGAGGCAGTGGCATATGATGCGAAATGGCTTGCAAGATGTTTGCGTGTCGTCATGGTGGACAAGATTCAGTTGCAAAGAACAATGCAGTTTGGTACGCGGGTCTCCACTCAGGCTCAGACGACATCCGCCTTCGTTCAGCAGATCAAGGGTGCCTGGCAGTTGAACGTCACTCCGAATTGGGACTTTTATGATATTGCACAAGCACTCTGTAAGCTATTGCTGGTCAAGTCTAAAGTGCATGACCCTCTGTTGTTTACGTCACTGCTTACTACAGATTTGAAGTTGCTGAGGAGACGTGGATATAACGTGGATAGGATTTTGGCTAACAAGGAGGAAGCACGGAAGCTTGCAGAGCAGAAGAGACAGAAAGACCTAGAAGAGCACGAGAAAGCTCTGGCGATAGAGGCCGTCAAGGAGAAGGAGAGGGAGAAGGAGAGGTCTATACAGGTTGAGGGGACTCCTCGCACGCCGCAGAAGCCTATTCCGGGGGCCTTCCCTGAGTCAACCGGGAAGCATACTCTCATTCAGACACCGTCAGGGCATCAGGAATCTCAAGATTTGTACGGTAAGCTTCGGCGTAAGCTTGGTTGGGGTGGCAATACCGATAATACGAGTGTCGGGACTCTGGATCATCGCCCTTCAAACTCCAATACGGATATGGCACCTATCCATAAGGGTACAGTTGAGCATGGTCCTCTCGCAGCTCCCGCGGAAAAAGTTACGTCAACCGCAAAGCTAGAGCAGACGCTCAGATATGCTGTTTCCGCTTCCCACCCTGCCGATGCTAAGCAACTTGTGTCTCCTCCAACCATGACAACTGTGAAAGAGGCTGTGAGCACGTACTGTGATTCTTCTTCGGGACATAACAGTCGCTTGGTGGGCGAAGTCTCAGGGATTCGTTTCTACGTCAGTGAGGATGTACCGGACGAAGAGCGTGACAATGCCCTTGCTTACTTCGCTAAGGACTTGAGAGATTTTGTTGACATTCTCAAACGTCTCGCAGGAGTGTTTGACTGCGAATACCGGGTCTTCAATATTTTCTATGACAAGAAGGGTCCGAATATTGCGTTCAACCGAGGTGGTACGATCTACTGCAACCTCCGTTACTACTTGCAATTGCACGCTGGGGATGCTGGTCGTGGCAAGACTTCGGACGCAGTTGTCTACTGGTATGTATCGCTTGCGCATGAGTTTGCACACAATTTAGTTCAGGAGCATTCGGCTGGTCACAGTTTTTACACGGAGAGTTTGATTAGTCAATACTTTGGCAGGGTTGTGCCGCTGCTGGCTGGCCCAGGACAGCTGCAGCTTGAGAATTAGGGTAAGATGGTGCGGTGTTGAATATTTGTAGTCAAATACGTATAAGCTTAGACTTGCTCTGCTACACAAATACCATAGAAGGTGCTATCAGCTTACTTGGAGCGTAAAGCGTGGGAACCAAAGTGAACTCATCGTACAGTTCTGTTCCCGTTCGCGACACGACCCACTCCTCAAAGGGTTTGCTAATTGGGCAGCTGATTTTGAGCGATGGCTTCCAAGCTTGAACCAGGGTATTCATACACTGCTGAGGTCTTGTAATACAGTCGATATTTTCTCAGTGCATGCCGCCTCGATGAACTGGGGGTGCATCAAACCTTTGACATTGCAACTAGTGTAATAAGTGTCTCATACGAATACTGTCAGACAGTCTCGCAACAAATCGTGGTAATCAACCCTCAGTGTCAAGCTTGATCACCCCTCGCGGCACTCCACAAGCACATATATCCTCAGTTGAAGGAGCGGCCTTCAAGGCTCCCAAAGCGAGTACCTTCAGCACCCTCGCCTTCTGCAGACGAAGTTCGTATGGAAAGCGAGTAATATCTGCCTGTTGTGCAGTAGCAATTTCGACGGCCTGATTATAATCCGTATGCTTGTGCAGTTGGTGATGTTTAACTCGGTCCTTGACGAATTCTTGCAGTTTTTCATAGCCGAATTTGCGGATGGCACTCTGCTCAGTCCGAGAGACACAGGTGTATAAACCAACATGGCTCATCCTCAGACCAAACTGATCAAGGCCTTCTCTCAGAAGTTTGTCGTAATCGTGGCGTCGACCTTCCTGATCGCGCACAACAGCTTGGGACCTCGCCACTGTCTTTATGTTCAGTCTGTCTGCTTCAAGATGTGTTATCTTTGCTTCCCTCTTTGCTTTCGCCGCCGCTTTCACGTCGGAGAGGAGGTACAGGACGCAGCCACGCGGGCTCGAAACCGAAGGCAGTCTGATGATATCTTGGTCGTTGAGACTGTACTGTCATAGCATCCCTGTGCTTAATCAGCTGATAATAGGGATGATTGCTTTGGCATGCCGAACATGTCCAGGCGTCGCGAATGAACGGATGGAAGTAGAGAGAGGGGCTGTACGATCCGCAACCTTGACATAAATTTTGCAAACGTTGAGCAATGTTTTCACGCGCCGTCTCCTTGCGATCGTGCCTGGTGAGAGGAGCGTTGCTTCTTTGCAGAATCGGTTACCAAATAGATTCGTCCAGCCAGCCAGCGAACTGGCGGCAAGCAATTGATAAGCGAAAGATCGTCAGGATATGTTCAGGTTCTTGGAAGTAAGACATAATGTCGTAGAAATGCTCTGCGGGAACATCGGTGAGGGTGGTTCGAAATTAGGTATGAAGGACGTCAGCATACACCCGGAGGCATGAATTCAAGTACACGAACGACGCAGGCTTCCATGGTTCTGCACAAGCTTCCCTGAAGCTCCTCGTCCCTCTCATCACCCACTGCCTTATGGCGCTTATACTTTTGGATCGTTTTTGACTCGACGCCCTGTAAAACCTCATTCAGCCTGCATTCATGAAGGGGCACCTCTAAATTCAACACACTCTCGCCGTGTCACTGCACCGATCAACAAGACCCACGACCGATCCTGATCTCTTCACATGCTCACGTCCAATTTCCGTCATCGCAAGAAGCCGTTTGTTTTCTTCTCAGAGGTGACGTCGAATTCGGGGCTCCCCCCGGACCCGCTAGCGTGTGATATTAAGGCTCAATGTCTGCGTTCAAACAGACCCGCAGCACATGAATATTTTACGGCAGTGCAAGACGAAGACCACATTTTTACAAACGCTTCATGAAGGTTATTCTGAATCTTGCGCAACGGGCGAAGGCTTTCAGAAGCTGACATGGACGACATGCTTCTGAAAGGTACCCACGGTGGCCGTGACCACGGCTGCAGCCGCGGTTGTAGCAATGTCAGACCAACAGCAGCTGGCACGTTAAGCAAGCACGGTTACACAAAAACCAAAAGATACAGCACCCGAGTATTCCCAGCTGGTCTCCCACGCTAGTACTGACTGGGCCCTATGATGCTTAACTTAGGAGATCGGACGGGATCCTGTGCTTTCATCATGGTATGGCCGTATCTGACAATGTTTTTTTTGTGGAGTTCACATACGGCGAGGCTGGCGCTTCTCACGCGGCCGGCGCGACCTGCGTTGAAAGCGTCTGGGTCAATTCACACGATATCGGTCAGCTCCGATTTGCGTAGGAAGAATGAGATGAATGGTTAGAGTACCTACATTCGCTCTACCTGTACCCTTATGTTACCCACTCAGCCAATGCGATGCTTTCTATATATTACTCTGAATCCATACACGTAAAGCCCCTTGCTCTCGATCCTTCTCAGTTTTCGTTTTCTCTCGTCCTTGGTCCTTGACATGCGCTTTCCAATATCCATAACAGCTCTGGAATTGTCTTACGGCACCGGGTTCGAGCATCGGGAAGTCTCGCGCCTCCATCTTCGGTACCTCCTGAAGGGTCAGTCCACTCTTACGTAGCGCCTCAAGCTGGAAAGTGTCGAGCATGCCACCACCTGAGGCGTAGAAAAGGAAGCTTTTGAGGCCTTCTTCATCCTCAGTAAGGCTTCGTCGTTCAGCAACAGTATGCTTGTTCTCAAGCGTCCCCTTTTTCCGGTGTTCTCTCCGACTTGGTTGGGCCGGATGATAACTCTGATAGGCTCTTTGCTCGCTCTTCACAAACCCATTCAACTCCGGCCCCCTCACCCACCGATTTACCTCAACAACACACCCCTCTCCCACCATCCACCCCACTATCCTTGCCACATTCGCCGAATCATCAAGCCCGCAATGTTCCCGCCCCTCAAACCTCATCCCGCAATGCTCCAGCATGGCATTAATATTCCGCTTCCCAATCTGCAAGTAATCTGAGAAAAGGGCTCGGACATCGACGTAGGAGCCGCAGAGCCAGGGTGGTGGGGGTGAGGGGCCGGAGACGGGCAGCTGTTTGGTGTGCACGAATGACTCGAGGTCCCAGCGGCCGTCGCAGGCGAAGGCCCAGTTGCGGGATTGGGACGTGGAGGGTGAGTTGCGCCAGTCTGAGACGTGGGGGTGAAGGATGTTGTCGTGTTTGCTGAGCCAGGCTTCCACAGTTTTGAGGGCGTCTGGGAAGGTTGGTGCGTCGTCGACTTGGTCCTTCGATTCAGCAGAATTTAGCAGGGGAAAGAGGAGGAGTGAGGAGAGAGAAGAGGAGCCGTACTTGCGTAATGCCAGTCAAAGTAGTACAGAATTCAGACAGCTTTGGGTTTTTGACCGGCTTGATGTATGTCCTGAAGCGATCCACGACCTGCTTCGTTTCGACATCGTACAGCACTATCGGAAACTCGATGATCTCGTGGGGATAGACACCCGGCGCGAAGCCTTCCTCAGCCGTCGCTTCGACGTCGCAGCACAACAGGTAACGTCTATGATCCATATCAGCATGGATCCTGGGATAAGGGGTTAAGATTATTTACAGCTTCAGCTTCAGCTTCGGGCCTTTCGGGAGGGTTGCGGCTAGAGCTGCTTTCTCTGCTGCTGCTGCTACGTGTAGCTTGGCCTGGCGCTCTCTCGCTTCCTGTGAGACGATGTGAGAAAACAAACCCTGAATCGCAGTACGATGAAGTAGACTCACCTGGGCATTTTTTAGTCGCTTCTTCAATGTGTCCTTGTGACCCCGCGAATCAACTCCCAGCTGCTCAAGAGCCGTCCGAAACTCTGACACAGTCTTCGGACGTGGACCCTTCACTAACTGTGCATTTATTGGAGCTTTCGCTTCAACCAACGCTGCCTCGTCCTCGGCCGATACTTTCTTGTTGGCTATACCCGACACGGTTGCGATCGATGAGAGATTGATCGCTCGTCCTAGAGCCTGTAAAGTGGTGTCGGAGGTTAAGGGTCCGGCTATAACGGCTGCAAAGGCGTTGCTGAAGCCTTTGAACGGAATTTTGATGGTTTGGTGGGTGTTCAGTGGGTTTACCGGTTTGGTGTGTCTACGTTACATCTACCCAAGATTCTCATGCAGGTGCGAACCCCACGACTAGGCGTCCGTATCGAGAGTTCAGACTGCCCATATAAAGCGTCCGCCCCCAACACAATTGCAATCAGACCAGATACCAATTGCAACAAGGGAGACACCATGGGAGACGCAACACAAGACACATCCGTCGAACTCCAAAACCTCTCCTTCTCCTACACCGCCGACAACTCCTCCCACGCAATCCTCGATGACGTATCCCTCTCCCTCCCCGCCGGCTCCCGAACCCTTCTCATTGGCGCAAACGGCGCTGGAAAAACCACGATTCTGAAGATTTTGGCGGGAAAGCGTATTGCGAAGGAGGGTGCGGTGAAGATTGGGGGTGTTGACCCGTTTAGGGACGGGGCGCAGGGAATTACGTATTTGGGCACAGGTTTGTCACCACTTCTCTGTGGGAAGGGAGTGTATGCTGACTTTGGAAGGGTAGAGTGGGCCAATAACCCGATCGTCCGGAACGACATCCCAGTCGCACACCTTATCGCCTCCGTCGGCGGCGAAGCCTTCCCCGAACGCCGCGACGAACTCGTCCGAATCCTGGACGTCGATCTCTCATGGCGCATGCACGCCGTCTCAGACGGTCAGCGTCGTCGGGTACAGCTCGTGATGGGCCTAATGCGACCTTGGAGAATCCTTCTTCTCGATGAGGTCACCGTCGACCTTGATGTGCTGGTCCGCGCGGATTTCCTGGATTTCCTTGAGCGAGAAACGAAAGAGCGAGGTTGCACAATCGTCTACGCAACACACATCTTCGACGGTCTCTCCTCATGGCCCACCCACCTTGTCCACATCTCACTCGGCCGAATCTCCTCGTTCGGGCCAGCCTCGGAGTACCCGGAACTCAACGCCACCCAGTCGACGGGTAACTCATCGTTGTTGGCGTTGTGTTTGGGGTGGTTGAAGGAGGATCGGGAGAAGATTAGGGCGGGGGATAAGAGGATCAAGTGGGAGGATATTAGTGAGTTGCAGAAGCATGGGGAGGGGGGCGCTCATAAGTTTGGGAAGTATTTTAATAAGACTAGAGGGAAGGAGTAGATGGACGAGAGCATTATTTGGCATTAGACAGATATTGATACATTTGCTAAATCCTTGCCATCGCCGGCGCTCCCTCATGAATCACTTTCGACGCTGCCATTTCGTATTTCACGAAACGTGAGAAGATCAATTTTGGGACGTGCGATATGAGAAGTAAATTTAAAACGTTGTCAGATACGGCCATACCATGATGAAAGCACAGGATCCCGTCCGATCTCCTAAGTTAAGCATCATAGGGCCCAGTCAGTACTAGCGTGGGAGACCAGCTGGGAATACTCGGGTGCTGTATCTTTTTCGTTCTTGCCTCGGATCGGTACATGTTCCACTTTTGTTCCGAGTCTCAAGCTAGGCAACAATTTCAACAGAGAGAAGACAGGATTAAATGAAGTATATACAACTGTATTTGATTGAGTAGAGTATGAATCCACCAGGCGTAATAAGTCTATGTACGTATACAGCTTACAAAATCCCTAAACGCCGAAAAAAGACCATCCAAAACGAAAGGAACCATCACATTATATCTTAAGCCGTCGTCTCCTCCTCTTTTTGCTCCTCCTTATCGTCGCCGTTCGTCTCGACCTCCTTGGTCTCCTCCTCTTTTTCGGCCTCGCCGTTGACAGCAGGGGTCTCCTCCTGCTGCTCGCCGTTGGTCTCCTCCTGCTCCTCAGCGTCGATAGACAAGGCCATCAATTTCTCGATGCTGACCACTGTGTTCACATGTTAGCTGCGGTCTAGCCTCACGAAAACGGTGATAACTTACAGTGCTTTCCGTAGCTGTACTTCTTCAGGTTCTGCAAATGCGGCCGAATCTTACCAACCAACATCTCCCTCTGATCACCCTCCGAAATATCAAGCATCTTCTGCACAACATAATTGGCATACTGATCCTTAATCATCAACAACAGGGGGTTAGCGCCATCCTCCTTAACCTCGACCATCTCCTCCAAGACAGTATGCTTCTCCTCGGTGGTGCCGTGAATAATGCACTTCTCCACCACGTTGGAAGCGAACTTGTGCTTGGAGTAAGGAAGAACCTTACCCTTGACCGCCTCAATGATCTTGGAGCGGTCCTCGGGCTGGCCGCGCTCAATCACATGCTGGATAACGTAGTTACCATACGAGTCCTGGATGAGGGCGTCGGTATGCTGGTGCAACTCGTCCAACAAAGGAGCAGTGTCGTCAGAGTACTCCAAGATCCTCTGGATAACACGGCATCCATAGGGGTGAGTAGCGAGCGCGAAAGCCTGTTCCCGGCACGCATCCAGGATGAACTGAAGGTGCTCCTGAGGAACACGCTCAATCGCCTTCTGGATACAGTGATTACCGTTCTGGTCCTTGACGCACTTCAAGACGTGTCCGTCAAGCTCCTTCACAAGCGCAGCCTGCTGCTCAACCAAAACGTGCTCGAGCGCCTTCTGCACCACACGGCATCCGTACATTTGCAATGCCAAACTCAACACATGCCCCTCCATCTGCTTCGCCAAAGTCGTCTTGTGGCTCTGATCACCATGCTCAAAGAACTTCTGCACAACATAGTTTCCGAACACATCCGTCATCAACTGCAAGCAGTTTGGCAAGATCTCGTTGAAAACGATCTCCTTCTCATCACTCTTCGCAGTCTCCAACTTCTGCTGTATGAATCGCGAACCATGCTGATCACCAGAGAACTCGACAACGTGACCAAAGATATCCTTCAACTCGTATTTCTTGCTCTTGTTGCTCCTGAACTCCTCCAACAAAGGCGAGCGCATACCGTGGGCATCGTCCTGACGGTTGTTGTTGTGGTGACGGTCGTGGCGACGACGGTGGCCGTTGAAGTGAGGTCCATTCTGACCCTCAGCTATCGGGATAGGGCCCATGGGTCCAGGCCCATAGGGGCTCATCGGTGGAGGCATCATGCCGGGCATAGGTCCGTTAGGAGCCCACTGCGGAGGAGGAGGGAAGTAGCCCTGAGGCGCATCACCCCGCATCATGTTGAACTGCTGCTGCTGGTGCTGCTGTTGTTGCTGACTCAACAAATGCCTCTGGAACTTTTTGTCAACGCCGTTCGCCCGGGGTCCACGACCATTGTGCATGCCGTTTCCGTAGAACGGAGGAGTCATGTGGCCGCGGCGGGGCTGCTGTGCGTAAGGGTTAAAAGCCTCCATACCCTGTGGTGGGTAGGGCATCTGCTCGCCGTTGTAAGGGGCTAGCGCACTGTTCTCACCCTGCTGCTCCCACGGCTGGTTGCCCTCCCTGGGCGCGCCGTACGGATGCTGCGTAGGAGCACCGTACTGCGGGTACATGTTGCGGTTGTATGCGTCATATCCGTTCTGACCCTCGCCATTCTGCTGCTGCTGCTGCTGTCCATCCTGCAACCCCATCTGCCTCAACCCAGTCAACGCCTCCTGCTCACGAGCAGCATCGTTCCAACGACCAGGATAAAACTCCGGGATCTGGTCAATCGATCGGGGCGCGCCGTTCTGGCGGAGGTGAGAGGGGATGAACTCGCCTCCGGTGAATCCGGGGACCGCGGGTGCGCCATTCGCAGCAGAAGCCGGACTCTGACCCATGTGAGCGGCCTGAGCAGCGGCAGCTTTTGACTGCCTCATACCTGCAGTGAATCCAGCTCCGTTGGGGCTAGCAGCCCTGGCAGACTCGGGGGAGTTATCGGTAGCCAACTGCTGTCTCCTGCCGGAGGGGCTAGTCGCAGCGCTCGCTGATCCGGCCGGGGGTTCTGCACCGTTTGCCTGCTCGGCGGGAGTAGGGTTCCAGGCGGATTTAGCGGTCGGCCAGGTGTCGGCGTTCAAACGGGGTTCCGAGGGCTTGGTATTGACGGAGGACCAGGCGTTCGTCCACGGGTTCGACGGCGCAGGCGCAGCAGATTCAGTCTGTCGCACACTCTGTCAGCGTTTATCCCTTCCAAAGAACACATTCAACCCCCGGATCACCATCCGGAAGCATCCGCGCCCACACGTACCTTGTGCTCAGTAGCCATCTCTTTCACCTAAATATACAACAAGGACAAAGACACACGGCCAGTAGGAAGTCGAATGTACAACGAGGAAAGCAACGAATCGCCGAACGCTCTTCAGGTTCTGTACAACTGCAACCGCTTTGTACAAAAAATCAAAATCCCGATGTCTCGAGGACTCTCAACTTGAATTTCGTAAGGAACTTCGCGTTTGCTGCAGGGCACCCGGACTTTTTCTGGGGTGCACGTGAAGCGCGCGGACGATCGGCAAGTGATAGCAGGAAAGGAAGCTCGAAGTACTGTAAGCAATTGTATTTCAAGATCCCAGGTCTTTCTATAAGACCGAATAAACACTAGAACAAGTAGAACCAAAAACTAGATGCTGCTTCCATGTCCATGGACAGAGCAGCGATGATATAAGAGAAAACCAGAAGAAACCTAAATCAGAAAAGTCAAGAACCCAACCCCAGAATTTTGTCAAGTAAATCCAGCTTCGCTTCCAACCAACATGCTTCATGCTCAAACTTCCTATGCCGCAGCAGCAGGAACCTCACGAACATTCTCCTTCAACCCACCCAATTCCTCAACCTTCATCTCCTCAAACCCGTCTTCCCTCCCATACACCGGCGGCGACCTAACATACGCCGCACCACTCTCCCCAACCTGCACAATCACCGTCCTACTCCTTCTATTCCCAGCCTCATCAACGAGGTTCTCCTCCTCCGGGAACGTGATCCTAATTTCAGGGACCTGTAGTCCAGAAACCGTAGTCGTAGAACGGACTGTATCCGTATTAATCGCGAATGCATGATGTTGCATTACGGGACTTGAATTGAGTTGTGCATGAGTTGGTAGAAGGGGTGCAGTGGATGAAGTAACGCGCCGAGACTTGATGAGGCGGAGGATGGTGTAGAGGGATGCGGCGAGGAGAAGGAGGGTAATGAGCGTAATGAGAAGCGCGAGAAGAAGTTGATTTGAAACCATATCGTCCATACGTTTGTATCAAGTTGTCGTTTGTGGAGAAAGTCGTTGACGCTATATGCGTAAGAAAAAAAGAGAGATTGCCGACGGGCCTCGATTGTGTGTGTGTGTGTGTTGCTAGAGAGTGGACGAAACAACGAGCTATCGAAGCTGTTGTTCTTGTAGTTGTGTAAAGTCGAAGCGGGGTTTAGTTATCCAACTTGACTGAGGTATAAATGCCACAAAGTTTGCGTTTGTGGTATCGGTATCGAATGTGTCGGGTTCTCCTTTTCCTTATAACGCAACAACAAGGTGTTGACGATTGACGACTGACGTACTATGGAGAAAGCTGGAGATAGACGGGGGGGAAATTGGATTGAATGCCGATTGGTAAACGATCGACCAAACTGCCAAGAAGAACGAAATAAATGCACTGCCGGAGTGTGTCGTAGTTGCTGATTGCTGCTAGTCGTCGAGCTGCCGAATTGCCGATTGTCGAAAGAACGTAAACCCAGTCGAAGAAGGTTACTGCCGGTCGTACTTCACAGTACAAGAGAGCGACGATGATACTTTTTGGTGTAGGCCTCTCCCCTTGGTGTTGTGTTCGTCAGTAGGTTTAGCGTGTGTGTACCGCCAGCTTGTATGCGCCCAACTCCTGTTTAGGACAAAGGCACGCTGGGAAAGTGCATAGCGACGTTCTAGCATTGCGCGTTGCTAAGGGGGTAAACATTCCATCTGATAGAGTGATAACAAATTATGAATCAAATAGGTTGAGTGAACGCGTCTAAATAACTTCAAGTCCTGAGTAAGAAGGAGGGGAGCCTTTAGATGGACTTCTTCGCCTGAGCCTCAGAGAGGTATTGGCAATCATCCGCATCCCCCTCAACCTCCATCTGCACCTTCTCCATCTCTTTGACCTCTTTCTTCCACGTCTCCACACTCTTCTTCTTCTCCTTCTCAAATAACTCCTGCTCAGGCTCACCCAACCCATCCCACAACGTCGTGAACTGTCCATAGTTGCGGTTGAAGTAGAGGTGGTGGATGGTGTGGCAGGCGGTACCATTGATGAGAGGGTTGTTGGCGATGAATTCGCCGTCGTGAATTAGGATCGTCCAGATGTTGATGAAGGTGAAGAGGCGACGTAGGAGATTTTGTGGAGGGGGAAGATTTCGAGCTAGACATGGTTTTTGAGGTATTTGAGGAGTTTGAGCGTGTCGTGGTCGAATATGAAGAAGTAGGAGAGGGAAGCAAACACGAAGTATGTCAAGACCCCAAAGATCCAGGTAATCATGAACAGAGAGAAATACCGTCTGTATGCATTATCCCGCGACAAAGACGACAATGTCAAAAAGTGGTCCCGCGTCGCGGCATCAGGCGTCACGTTGCTCGGCAAGTGGCATAGTCAAACGCATAGGTATCGCCGATATCGAGAATGAGGTCCATCTCAAACGATCGACTGCTTGTTGGTTGACAAGCTGGAGCGAACGACGATGGTGGGTATGATTTGTGTGATGGACAGGTGGATACCTGGAGTGTTATTATGGGGCGCGGGGTTGGAAGTTCGTAGTAGCGACCTCGATCTGATAATGGGCTAAGACTGCAGGAAGAGCCGAGTATACAACGGACGATCACTGAGAGCGAGATATACGAGAAATGCTATGGGCCTTGGTATGACGCGGGTACAGTATGCTACACACGCCGCCTCTTCCGATTCAAGTAGCCGCCGAAACCCAGCCCGTATCTTGCCTCTCGAGATCCTTCAGGAGATTCTCTCATACCTGAATCATGCGGAATTCTATGCGTGTACTTTGACATGCAGAGCGTTTAATCGAGCCGCCACACCTTTCCTCTACCGCGCTCCTCTTCTCGACTTCTCTCAGCGATCAGGTTCGAAACATGGCATTGCAGATACGTTGAAGGCAAGACCGTATCTGGCCGAAATGGTCCGAAGCGTGAACCTGGGTTGGCATGCTAGAGATTATGGGTATATGTTACCTGGCTTCTTGGACTTGTTCCTACAAGCGTGTCAGCGGCTGGTCCGTGTAAGAGCACGGGTCATTAAACCCTCCGGGTGGGGCCAAAATGAGTCGAAGCGATTGGTATGTAGTACAGAGGTCATCTTAATTACCAGCTTGCTAATGGAATTCCGATAGGTCTCTTCGCGTATTCTGGAGCGCCTCCCCTCTACGATAACGCAGTTTGCACTGAATTTCAAGGGTATAGCAATTGCCCAAGCTGAGTGCAAGTCCAAAGGTTTCCTGAAGCAGTTCCAGTACGACTTTAGTAAAATACTACAAGCCGTCCCAAATCTCACCCACCTGCAACTGGTAGATGCGAATGTATCAGGGGATGCGTTGCGACATATCAATATGGAGAAGCTGGTCGAGCTGGACCTTACAGGCTGCTATCTCTTGACTAAACAGGACATGATCAAATTCTTCAAGAAAGGGGGTGACAAGGTGAACCTGCGGGTGCTAAGTCTCAATGAGTTCCCTAATGGCATTATTACCGACACTGTGCTATCTGCTCTTTTGCAGGGCCCTGGAGGTGCGCACAATCTACGGGTGCTCGAACTAAGACACAGCACCTTGCTTGGTAAAACTATAACAGACGTTGGTGTAAGAATCATTGCTCAATACTGCTCAGCTTTGCACGGCATCAACCTCGCTGGCTGGGTAAACATCACAGATATCTCGGTTGAGGAGCTTGCTGCTGCCAATACGCAGCTGAGGTGGATCGCATGCTGTGAGCAAGGGCCTCGCAGTGGGGGCATTACGCGAGAGCTAATAGGAGGGTTCGTCATCCGTTCCGTCTGCGTGTGAAACGAACCCGTGGCTAACCTGGGCACGATACAGACTCGAAAATCGTGGTATCATCTATAGTGCACTATAGCTATAAAGAGAGTTCCCACGGCCTGGCCGGCTGTACGTGCAAGCGGACCCTGCATCAGCACGTGAGTCGCGACGTAAACTCCAAACTCCAAAACACAATCCGCGACCTTTGAGTCCATTGCACCCTTGATCCGTCTCGAAGAACAAGTAGATAATGTCGCGAGAAGAACAGCGAAACCAGGAGGCAACCGTCTACATCGGCAACCTTGACGAACGAACCACAGACTCAATCATCTATGAACTGATGCTCCAGGCCGGTCCAGTCGGTACGTCCTGCTTATCTCCTCCTCTCCCGCATACACTCCTGACACTGTTGCAGTGAATATTCACCTCCCGAAGGACAGAATTAGCCAATCCCACCAAGGCTACGGCTTCGCCGAATTCCAAACCGAAGCAGACGCAGACTACGCCGTAAAAATCATGAACCAAATCCGACTCTATGGAAAGCCGATCCGCGTCAACAAAGCCTCTTCCGACGCCAAGAAATCCGCTGCAGCCGATATCGGTGCAGAACTATTCATCGGAAACCTGGACGCACTCGTCGATGAGAAGGTGTTGTACGACACTTTCTCATCCTTCGGAACACTCATCGCGACACCCAAAATCGCACGAGACGAAGCCGGTGCGTCAAAGTGTTTCGGATTCGTCTCTTATGACAATTTCGAATCCGCCGACGCAGCAATCGAAGGCATGAACAACCAATTCCTCATGAACAAATCAATCACAGTAACCTACGCATTCAAAAAGGACAACAAGAGTGAACGACACGGGACAGAGGCAGAACGGATGTTGGCGACACAGGCGAGGAAAAATAATATGCTACCTGCTCCAGCACAGAATCCTGCGACGATGTTTGCGGGTATTGCTGCTCCACTCACGGTGGGTGGACCACAACCGCCTATGCCGTCTGGGTTCCCGGGTGGGCCGCCAGGGTTCGCACCGAATGCCGCAGCAGGAGGAACACCACTCAACCCAATGGCACCAGGCTTTATCCCTTCTGGCCCTCCTGCAGGATTCCCAGCCGCACCTGTACCGCCACCAGGTTATGGAGCTCCTCCTCCTGGGTTCGGTGCTCCTGGTGGGTATCCTGGTATGGCACCACCAGCACCACCAGCAGGCTTCGGAGCACCACCGATGCCAGGATACGGTGGGTACCCAGGCATCCCAATGCAGCAGGGGTTCCCGGGTGGGCCGCCGGGTTTTGGGGGGCATCCTGGGTATGGTCGTTGATGGCTTGTCAAGAGAATACGATGAGAAAGGGGTTGTTTGTTACTTCGTTTCTTCGGCGTTTATCTTGGGTTTATCTTGGAATATTTGTTTGGATATCCTAGCCATAGCTAATTTCTGCATCTTGTAATCGTACGTGGTATCATTGGTATGTCCTTCCCCCTCTGCCTTGAACCTCGTGTATCTCGAAACCTTAGTGGTGGTTACTCCGAGTGAATCGGAATATAATACGTCAACACTGCGCTCGCCTCCTCCTCCGGCTCCGTAACATACACATACAACACCAACGCATGCCCCTCACAAAAACATGCAATAACCCTCTTCGCAACGACACTCACCCTCAACAAACTAACCCATTCCTTCGCATCAATCCTCACACTCGCAAACTTGTCCTTTGGCCTCAACTGCGAGGGGTGTTCTGCCGGATTCGGAACTTGTGCGGGGTCGAGTTCGGGATTGATGAGATTTGTCCAGGCGGTCTGAATGCGGATGGAGTCGGAATGTGCGAGAAGGTGGAGGGAGCCGGACATATTTGCCCGGAGGATGATTTTATCTGAGAGCCGTTGGAAACGCTCGGAGTGCTGCCTCATCACCCCTAGTGGCGGCAGTATAATATGGACGTCCGGCTCGGGACATATCGGTTCCCTAATACTCGCGACATATGACAACGTCAACACCCTAACATGAATATCCTGCGTAACAACATTCGTCCCACCACCGTGGCCGGGGAGGGTGATGATGAATGATAGCATGGGGTGTTTATCGCGTTTCGTGAGGCGCATTTGGACTTCGGTTGCGGAGGAGGCGGAGCGCAGGGATCGGGTGAGGTTTTCGATGTTGAATTCGAGGTTGATGGTGTTGTTTGCGTTGGATTGGATGTGATAGTCGTCGTCGAATAATGTCTCGACTCCGATTGCACTAGAGACTCGTCAGTGACTGGTGGGAGGCAGGAGGAGAGGCGGAGGAGAACGTACGCCCATACTTGGGTACCGGTGGTGTCGGGCACAATAATAAAGTGAACAGCATCTGGAGTGAGACGGAGGATACATTCTCGACGTTTTAGACGTTCGAGGGAGTGTGCGAGCTCTGTGCGAAACCGTTAGCCGTCAGGCGGTTAAGAGGCGAGGGCGGAGGCAAACTTGTAAAGGTAGAAATGTTGCGGATACCGGTGCGGAATCTATCAGAAAGTTAGTAAAGCAAAGCGCAAAGAGGCCGCACTATTCGTACCTCATTCTTAATGACTATCAAGTAGGTTGGCGGGCGCAGGTCGTCGAGGTGTACGTGAGCTTCCACAGTTGGTTTGGGCGACGCGTCGTTTCTATTTTTGGCAACGCGCGACCTGATTTCCCAAGAGGCCGTCATCCGGGGAAGCACTTGCCGTCGATAGGTACGATAACAATACACCGTACAAACAACCATAAAGCCTCATCAGAGATCCGTATACGCCCAAAGGCTTCGCTTCTTGTCTTCAAGTCTTTCACAACGCATTCCATCTAATCGCCTCGCTGGTATAAATGGCGGCTCCAGTCCGGCCCGGCACAGCTCGTGCGCCCTACTCTACATCATCGCAGTCATCCGGTAAAGGGTGGGCGGCGGTCCGCAACATGACGTTCAGAAGTAAGTCTTGTGCTCGTGACGGAGTGATCCTGTCCTAACCTGAGCTTATAGGCGACTCACCGCCTATGCAACAACCACAATCATCGGGACGATGGGACAAACTCATCAACGCAGCCTCTTCCGCTAAAGCCGCTCTTGCATCTTCCCTTGCCTCAGATCGGAAGCACAATTGGGACGACTCACATTGTCAAGATGAGTCTGATTCGCATCTGCATCGTGTGATGCTGGACTATCACATTGAAAGGAAAGGGGAAGTGCCAACATGGCTTGTACCAATGGCCCAGCAACAGGCAATGGGTATCGTTGCAAGACCACAACAGCAACAGGCTTCACAGTACATGCAAGATCCATATGTTTCACAGCGGCCACAGCAACGGGCACCAAGTCCAAATGACTCTAGGAGTGATGTGTCGAACTCAACAGCGGCATCAGCAGGCTCAGCAACAGCAAGAAGAAACACGTCACTTCGTGATATATACGATACAGCAAAGTTGAGGGACACTTCCAGTTTGAGACAGGAAGCGATGGCAGGTGGTTACAGGCAGAGTCAGGATAGTGCAGGGTATGACCGGGGATCATCGACTGCGGCGCCTTCCTCTGGGGGTGCACCGAAGATGTCTTTGAGGGACCGATTAAAGGAGAGGGCCTCGGGTGCGAACAGGTACTAATGATGATTGTGGCAATGTTTTGGGTGATTTTTCGAGGGATCTTCAGATGGAGTTTTGGTTTTACTTCAGCGATATCTCACAACTTGCTCATATAAGTCCTGTTGGCAACCGCCTGTTTGAACTGAAAGTCATTAATGATTGAAATGATACATTGCCAGATACGGCCATACCATGATGAAAGCACAGGATCCCGTCCGATCTCCTAAGTTAAGCATCATAGGGCCCAGTCAGTACTAGCGTGGGAGACCAGCTGGGAATACTCGGGTGCTGTATCTTTTTGTCGTTGCTCAGTTTCCTACTTTTCCGCAACCTGAGCCCAAGTATGGCAGCACGGGCTTTGAATTTATTGCCCACTAGCGTCACGGCCGGGTTCCGAGCACGAGTGACCGTGCGACCGTGCGACCCACACATCGGTATACGAGACTCTCTACAAGTAGTCCATGAAGAGTTGAATAAGTCCAGTTCGCAGTTATGTACACTGACAGCCAAAAAAAAAAATCCATCTATGCCCATTCATACAGCATTTCCTATCTTACGCGTCGTCTCTATGTTTACCATCCCAAACTCCTGATCTTGTTCATCGGAGACAACAAGCTCTTCTTCATCTCCCTCTTCTCACTCTCAGTGGAGCTCTCGCTCGCCCTCCTCTTGGCTTTGCCGAACCCAAGAAGACACAAGGTCTTCGTGCCGAGTCCAAAGCCTGTAGACGAAGGGACAGGGCTAGGAGGTGCTGGCTCCTCATCTGCCTCCTCTTGGACAGTGGCTGGAGGGCTGGGAGCCTGCATTGTGACGGAAAGCCTTGGCATCCCCGCTTCCCTGAGTTCCTTGAGCCCCCGAGGCCTGGCCATGGGGGTGGAAGGGCGCGGCGGGAGGTGGGGACGCTGCTGCGCCTGCGGCGGACTGGGAGTAGAGCTATCGTGCTTCCTCTTGGGAGCAGCATGGCCTGTCCTGCGCAGGGCACTCTTAAGCCCGAGGTCCCTGGGGTTCTTGTTCTTGGGCACGCGAGTGTAACAACCCACACTGTCGACCGCCCGAAGCTTCTTCACCAACCTTTCCCCCTGCAACTCAATCTTACGGTCAAGTTCAGACTCGGTCAAAGTGAACTTTGAGCGCTTCGGAGGTTGCACGTACCTGGTTTGAAAACCGGCGTCGTTCTTGAGGATCGGCGGAAGCTTCCTCTCGACCCTGAGACGCTGCTTGACCATCTCCGCAACAGTCGGAAGAACGTCTGCAGCCCGGGAGAGTCCGACATCAAACTGGCTCCCAGGACCCCAAATCTTGACGAAATAGGCCCGAGTGAAGTTCAACTTGTTCTTATAGGACTCATACGCGTTCAAGATCTCTACAGGGCCCCTAGGATGTTTGCCCTGCGGATACCTATGAAGCGTCGGATTCTCGATCTCCTTCGCGAGCCAGTTGACGAATGCGACGGCATAGTCCATGATGCAAAGCGGAAGGAAAGACATCTGTCCGTTCGCATAGTCCATAGCCAACTGAAGGTGGCGAGTAAACTCCGTGAGAGGTTCAAGAGAGGTGCGGAATTTCACAGGAGGACAGGGATCAGGGATGATGTCGTAGTTGAGTGCGAAGGATACTATGGCGAAGGTGACCTTCTGCTTCGCTGGCTTGGGCGGGGGAGCAGAAGCTGCGAGACGTGAGAGCAGCAAAGCCCTTGTGTCACCGGCCTTTTCAGCAGAGGACTGTACTTCAGGCGAGGCGGGTTCGGACCTCTCGTTGGGGCGAGGAGCCTGCGTTGGGTCATACACGACGGTCTTCGAGACTTCTGACGCGAAAGTAACTTTTCCTCGGACACGTTTCTCGCTGATCTGAGCCGAGTCGTTGGCCTTGACGGTCAAGATGCCGCAGTGCTGGGTTCCGCAGTTCTGCTCGACATGGCCGGGAGAGGCGATGTCTCTAACGGTAGTGACATACTCGGCGCAAAAGTTGACGGGAGTGATGGGAGACATTATCGTGATCTTTGAATAACTCGTGTAAGTTGTAAGAGTTGTAGTAAATGCAGCGAAAGATCGTTACTCGACGAGAGGTGTGAGTGTTCGTAGTGGAAGTTGGGAGAAACAGGAAGGGTGGAAATCCACCGATACTTATCCCACAGGACCGTTCGATCGCCAACCACGATCGAGGCCAGGGTTCTAGGGACGTTCGAAGGTGTGACCTCATACGCATGCAGGTCTTCTTCTCACACTTCCGTTTGCGGCAGTTCGCCTTAGCGCGGTTTGCGTCGTAGAAGCAAGAGGGATCGCGCTGAAGACGTAATCCGGGAAGCTGGGTGAGACCATAGCAAAGTGATTGTGAGGTTCCCGAGACATATGCTCCCGGGCATCATCGGAAACCTTCCCAGCATTCTTTGTGGAGTCCTAGATGCGTACTCATGTGTAGTACACATGCGCATGTGCAGAATGTCTATGCCAACTGCAGCTACAGAAAAGGGGAAATCATATTTGAAGTTGAAAGTGATGTATTAATCCATGTGTCCATGAACTATTAGCTGTAGCAGACGTTCTCCGTCTTCTAACTTTGTCTTTACCCGCCTTTTCTTTCGAAAGCCATGCTCTACCCAATCATTCCACATAACCATCGCATCCAACCCGACGTCAAGCAGCAGCCCTGAACCCCAAGGCAAAACCCGTGATGATCCCTCTCTCCTCTTCCGCTTTCTTCGCCGCCTGCCCAACAGCCGCATCAACTCCGACAACAGTCTCCTTCATCTCCTGTTTCACATGACTAATATCTCCATAAACCTCCACAACGCCCCTAAGACTCCCCTTCGGACATTCCACTACACTGACTCCAGTATTCCTCGGTACACCGCCGTATTTGACACCCTGGGCGTAGGTAAAGTGACGTTGAAGTTCGAGTTCGGTAAGGAGGGTTGCAATTGCGCCACCATGAGTTACGATTAGGACGGAGATTGCGGTGGGGCGAAGGGGTTCGATGTGGTCGCCCCAGAATTTTAGAAGGCGGTGGGAGAAGGCGGGTTGGCCTTCGCCGTAGTCGTTCATTGTGTGATTTCGGGATGTAATGAGCTTTTGGGCTTCGGCGAGTGTGAGACCTTCAAGATCACCGAGATCTTTTTCTCGTAGTGATGGCGTGTAGGCTACTGAGTCGGATAAGTCGGGACGATGACGGAGGAAGCCATTAAGTGTCTATGAATGCGGGTGTTAGCAAGTTCGGAGGAAGACGGAGGATTAAAGAGGCGCGATGCGAACCTGTCTACATCTTTGCAGGTCTGAGCAAAATACAGCATCATAGTGCTCGTCTTTCAGTCTATCTCCGACCTGGTCTGCCTGTCGAAGACCATTGGTGTTTAACGGGGTATCTTTTTGCCACAGTCAGTCTCCGTCATTGGGGTTTTGAAATGCCAGGTACAAACCAGTTGAGCCTTGAATGATTCTCTTGACGTTCGAGTCTGTTTCTCCGTGTCTAACGATTGTGACCTTCATGCTTGCTCTGCCCTACCGAGGGAGTGTATGCTGCTGAACAGCTCGCGGGAGTGTATGCTGCTAACAGCTCGCGGGCAACTTGAATGACTCCAGTCGCGCCCGCCGCCGATAAGCCCGATAAGATTTGCGCTATGGAATCACGTGAACTCGTACGCGCTCACCCACAACAAAACACAAACACCGCGAAATGGACGATGACAATGGTCGGTGCCCTGCTGAATGCTCTCAATTGGTAACTGACGTCTGGAGCAGACTTCTTTATTCGCCCATCCTCCTCCCTGACGAGCGCAGATGAACGCGCTGCTGCTGCCGTCAGGCGTCTCGAAAACATTGCATTGCCTACGCCAGGCAGCGCGAGGGTTAAGGTCGACAAAGTTGTTGTTGTGGATGCACTGAATGTTATTGGACCACATGCTGTACGAAATGGGCTCACGGATGAGATGATGTCGCGTCTTGTAGAGGTGATCGCGAATCCCAACAGCGCACTCGACAGCGGCACGGCTAGCCTTCTCGTCAAAGCGCTGCTGCCACGAAACAGAGTACCAGAGAGTATCGTGCTCAAAATTGTCGGCTGTCTCGGCCGTGGAGACGGTCGTGCTCCATTTACTGCACAACCAGCTCTCCTCAGACTTCTACTCCTCCTACAACCGTATCTCGCCTCGCCGACACATCTTTCAAAGCTATACGGAGTTTTGTTTCACTACCTTGGTTACACAACTCTCCGCCCTTACCTCTGCCACATCCTGTTCCTCATCACAAGACGAAAGCATGTTACACCGGCACGCATCAGTGCTGTAAACGAGTACATCAAATGGAGTGTGGAGGATGGAGCATTGAATGCACTTCTGCGAGTGTATGCGGATTATTACCCGGACGTCGTAGTCGCGAACACACGAAGAGGTGGAAGACGTGGAGTGGTGTTCAAAGATCCTGATCCGGAGTTCTCGGAGCGTCTGGCTGCCATCCAGGCCAAGCAGGGTGATAGGCCCTCCAGTGGTGGTTTCGAGGGAGCTAAACGCCGGCGAACGGGTGAAGGCAGCTATCTCATCCCTGACTCCCATACATACGGCAGCACATCTACCACCATCACAACCCTTGAGGAAATCCGATCAATCCATGATCTGGTCGAGAGCATCGAGAAGCTGGAGTTACCAAGTCAGTTGGCTTCTGTGCTCGACGAGGAAGTGCTGCAAGTGCTATTGATACATAAGGGTGGAGAGATGGTAGACGCGAGGCTGAATCATTGGGTGGGGCATATGCTCGAGGAGGAGTGGACCGCCATTCGTCTGGCTAAGGCAGGAAAGAGGACAGAGAGATTCGTAAGTTTGTTGGAAAAGATTGAGAGGTACACAGCAAGGACAGGGCAGATGCTTTTGGCAGTGGAGGATTGGCTGGCCGATATGTTGCCATCATGGGATGGCATGATCCTAAGAGAGGGTGTCATGAAGCTCCTGGCTTGGGTTAGCCCAGAGGCCGAAGACATCAAAGAAGCATTCTTGGATCCAGTACAAGCCTTGTTCGATAAAGGCGACAAGGTGTTCCGACGTGGATGGCTTGTTTGCATTGGCAAGATCGTGCGTCGTTGGGGTGTCTATCACGTCGCATACCTTACTTCGGACGCCTCCAGCTTACAACACCTAGCGACATGCTTGAATGCTTGCACCGCACTGGTCCTTTCAGAAAGTGCATGCTACACTGTCGTACTCGTCTGCTACGAGCAATTCGCCGCCCTCCCCCTCGACCGCGATATTATGCAAATCCACCTGCCCCCAGCCCCACTCATTCAGCACGTCTTCTTCTCCGGCTCCCCAACTCATACCTCTATCCTCTGCGGCCTCATCGCCCGTTTCAAGACCGCATTCGAGCTCTACGATGCTCGCGCGCGCAAAGGACATGGTGAGTTGTTGAGCAAAGACTTTGTGGCGGGGTTCAATAGTTATGTTATGGATGTATGTAATTGTCTGTGGAGGGGCAGAGGGTTTAATCGGAGCGATCGGAATGCGACTGGGTTTGGGCTCGGGGAGGAGGCTATTGAGAAGTTGAGGGGCGTTGCGGCAGCGAGGGGGGATAACCTTGCTGGGCTGTTCTCGCTCACTCATTCTCCGCTGTTCGCACTCTATTCCGCTCGCACATTCGCTTCCATTCTCGAACGACAGTGTTCGACGGTGTCTGTCACGGATCCAGTTACAAACGTCATGTTGAAGCAGCTTGCAGAGAGCGGAGGTCCGAAAATTGATTATAGCGATTTTAGGGTAGAGTTACTCGAAGAATTAAGAGAGGGCGGGCTTGTTGGTGTTGTGGAGTTCTTGTATGGGAGTATGACGAGTTTGATGAGTCGGAAGAGTGGTGTTGGGAATGGGTTGGGGAGGTAGGGATGAGAAGTGGACGGAGGATTTCGATACCCGTTATATACGTGAGCAGCTTAGTTATGTGTAATGATATTTCTTGGTCGTACGTACCGGATTGCCCATATTTATGTTCCGATCGGCTGTAGAGCATGAAATATGTACCCGGGGCGCTGAATTCCCATGGCCTTGCAAGTGGTCACTCAGGACGAACGACGCAAAGACAACGCTTCGGAACTGCCTTGGACAAGCTAGTGGCGAAACAAGTTGTAATTAAGGCAATGGGATTTCCAAGACGTAATAACCATCAACGACGGCAGCGGCAGATTCCTTCATACATACGGGTACTAATCGGGCACATAAGGAACCGGTTAAGTTCATTACTGGTACGGGAGAACTGACCTTCGGGAAGGGTCGGCCGGACCGTATATCAAAACCATGGACTTTACCAAGTGATAAGGCGAATAACGTAGCCGTACAAATCCTCCTAACGAGTATGTCTTGTGTGCACAGTTGGTCCCGTGGCAACAGGCAAAAAGATACAGCACCCGAGTATTCCCAGCTGGTCTCCCACGCTAGTACTGACTGGGCCCTATGATGCTTAACTTAGGAGATCGGACGGGATCCTGTGCTTTCATCATGGTATGGCCGTATCTGAAAGTGAACAAAGTTGAACAAAATTGAACAAACATATCCTCCAAAAAAGAACTGGGGATCCGCCAAGACTGACTTCGCTTAGATATTAACGCTCGCGCGCCTTGGGGGGGGGGGGGGGGTGGGGGGGGGCGATGAGAACAGAGGCCTAGACAGCACATGCGGGCGCCTCCACCGAGGCCTCGAGGAGCAATCAAAGTGCCAAGCGATGGGGCTATGATCCGACGACAATGGACGAACGGCCGACAAATGGCTCGTTGTACAACCGACGAGATCCCGACTCCGGCATTCTTGAACTTCTTCGTCCTTGGAGGGCGTATTCGTACCCTGGCCCGACACGAGTGCGAGTACGGGAGGCGGATTCGACCGTCAAGTCGGATCAGGCAAAAGCTCCGCCTGCAATTACCCCGTTCGAAACACGTTTACACTTCTTGACATAACTGCGCCATAACGTAGAATATGAACCAGAGGGTCCACCTACGTCTGTAAAGCTTCGACGAACCATGCGACTCAGACACCGATCGCGAGTTCCACCTCCGTGATACCCCTCTTCGGATACGGGTTACCCCAACAGATCACTGACACGTCATCTTAATCAGATACGATCTGTTACTGTAAGTTACATACGTGTACAAATGTAAAACGTGGGGATTCCTTAAAACTGTTTAACGGTGGGTTGGTTAGGTTCTCTCGAGTTCTTATTCAGGTGGTGTTGCGTATGAGGCGTGAAAAAGCCTCCTTGCTACGCCCCGATGCGACAGCTTCTGCAGTGCTGCAGAGGAAACGGGTGGGGATGAACCTTATCCCAGCTGAGAGTATGTACGGGCCAACCGGGTCTGATAGAGGGGGGATCATCGAGGGAGGGCGAAGAGATGAAAGCCTCGCTGTAAGGCTTTGCCACCCGTCAAGATGCTCCGACGGCCTGCATCAAATTGGATCCTAGGATGAAGAGACCAGCAGGGCATTGCCAAGACATACAGATCATGGTCCGACACTATATAAATTTGGTTCTCCTAGTCGAGTTCTTGCTGCCAGAAAGGGAATCACCTCCCAACTTAAACGCGCGCCTAAGTAACCCCTAGACCCCGAACTCCTAGGCAGCCCTTCCACACACAACAACGGCGCATACCGGTCGACCCCAGGGCCCCTAGCAATAACTACACCCCGTCTTACTGTTCAATCGCAACGGACAACGAACGGCTCTTCGGCTCGTGCTCGATTTCTATATCCGTGCCGTCCCAAAAACTCACCACCCTCCGTTCCTTTTCATCTCGGCTTCGTCCAAGCAGCAGCGCGCGCCCTCGACAGTCTCTCCTTTATCATCAATCAAGTCGTCGCACGGTCCGCTTCTTTCAACAGCTCGTCTTTACTTCGGTGGCAGAGAGATTTCGCCTCGTCTGACCCTTACAAGGCCTGCATTCACACTCCTTTCACACAAGTCAATTCGATCGCAACAGAGAAGCAGGGCCTTCTTTGCTTGATTCATATACTTTTTCTTCGACGCACCCGCATACCTTCCGTCTAATCCGCCCTCGAGCACCTGTTATCACCAAGACAGCATGCGACGACCTCTCATCATCTTCCTGGTCATCAACCTCTTCTTCATCTCACTACTACTCCATGCATTCTATACCCTCATCACGCTCCTCTTCGAAGACTGCTCCGCAGATGCTATCCGAGCCGTCGACATCCCAGCTCCTAATAGCTCTATGATCGACGCACGACCACAGCATATCCCGAAGATTATTCACCAGACGTGGAAGAACGAGACGATTCCCGACAAATGGCGGGAACCCCAGAGGACTTGTTTGGAGTTGCACGAGGACTACTCTTACATGGTGAGTTTGGAGCAGCATACATCCCTAGTAAATGGTTGCTAACGTACGTTTTACAGCTCTGGACTGACGAGAAGTCTCGGGACTTTATCGCCGCTGAATACCCATGGTTCCTCGACACGTTCGACTCCTACCCATACCCAATTCAACGTGCGGATGTTATCCGCTACTTCGTCCTCGCTCACTACGGTGGTGTCTACATCGACCTCGATGACGGCTGCAACCGTCGCCTAGATCCACTTCTCTCATACCCCGCCTGGGTGCGCAAGACCATCCCCACTGGTATCTCCAACGACGCCATGGGCAGTGTTCCTCACCACCCCTTCTTCCTTCGCGTCATTGAGAGCTTGAAGCCTTACGCCAGAAATTGGTACATGCCGTACTTGACGGTTATGTTCAGTACTGGACCCTTGTTCTTGAGTGTCGTCTGGAAGGACTATATCCGATGGGGTGTTGAGAGCGAGTCGGCTCGCGTCAGGGTTTTGATGCCTGATGAGTACAAGGGCAAGTTCTGGTCTTTCTTCCTTGGGTTCTCTGGATCTTCGTGGCACCAGGGTGACGCCAACTTCGTCTTCTGGGCTGCCAAGCACTGGGTCTTCCTTACTGTACTTGGATTCTTGACCGCTGCTGTCGTCTTCATCATCGGGTGGGTCTGCTACGTCAAGGTTTACCTCCGATTTACCAGGCGTGGACGGGGAAAGTACATTCCCTTGAAGAAGCGTGATACTTGGCCTGTTGTCGTTGTTGAACGTGAGCGACGATCGAGCATGTCCAGCGAGGAGGACTACGCCATGGACGACATCACTCGGATAGCATAGTCCCGAGTTGGTGCTTCCATTTTTCATTGTTTTCGTTATTTCTTGCATGGTGACCAGTTTTTGGGAGGGATTATACAACGAAGCCGCAAAAATCAAAGCCCTGGGATCGGAAAGGAACAAGAAGAGAGAGAACCTAATGGTGTTGGGAGGGTGGAACCGGTCGATCGAATGAGACAGCATTCAAGGGAGATATCTGAAATTGGCAGGGACTAGGTCTAAGGTGTTCGGTTGTCCTTCATTCCCGGGCTTTCTTCTTTTTTGTCAATTATTGCATCGGTATCATCATCACAAACCGCTTCTCTCGCTAGATGAGTGAAAGGGAATTACTAATATGAGGAAACTTGTGAATATCGTACACCTTGAGATCCCTGGCCAGCAGGTCTTTCCACTCATTGCCTCATTGTGATATTTCATTGATGGCGTTCGCCGCCTGTGCTGCTGCGGCTGCGTCTGCCGCTTCCGCCCTGTCCCTCTCTTCCTGTAGTCCCTTGATGTAATTGTTGTAGATTTCGACCTTTCTTACTCTATCCTCATATCGCTTATGCTTTTCAAAGTTAATCAGACGCTCCTCCCCGCCTATACAGAAGCCGAAGATAGTAATTCCGGATAGTAGGAAGCCCTGTACCCGCAATCAGCGCTGCCATTGAACCACGGAGATCAAAGGCACTGTGCCTTGTGTTGAAACGTGAAGGCCCTGTAGAAAGGCCATGTGTGATGCGCAATCACACTTAATGCAAGACCACCGGCGAACGACTTTGCTCCGCCGATGAGTGAACCCTTCACGGCTTCATCATGAGCTGCCTGGAGGTCTGGAGAATTGAGGCCGCGGCGGCTGGAGGACATGTGGGCTTTCGAAGCAGATAATGGGTATTGGTGGTGGAAATCCGGAGTTTGCGGGGCCGAAATGGGATTTTGGTGAAATCAACGCTACAGGCACAGAATTACGACATCGACATGATTTTACGAATTGGAGCTCAGCTGGCTGAGGTTGCAAGGAGGACGCTAGCAGGTGTTGTGTCGAGGAAAGAAGGTATGTAAGCGTGTGTGAGCCGTGCTGGCTTCTTCATGGCCAATTGCTGATCCGTCAATCCAGCAACAGCATTGCATAGGGTTCGGCCAACGCTTGCTGTCGCAGCATGGAAGTCTCAATCAGTGAGGTGGAATTCTACGGAGAAAATAACTAAGGTAGGGTGATATCGGGCCGAAAGGCGAGTTGCTCATACTTTGTACAGCAAATAGCTTCGTCATCAGTTTCAGCAGCAGATGAAGAGGATGCACCAGAGGAACTTGACGAGGACCTGGAAGAGGAATGGGAATTAGCAGATGAAGCATCTGTGCCAATAGTAAACGAAGCCCCAGTCTCAGCAGCAAAGAAAAAACCAGCCCTAGCAGCAAAGCCAGCAAGAAGACGAACTCTGCAGGAGATTAAGGAAAGCGTAAGCACAACTGCTCATTCTCATCGAACATATCTAACTTTCAATGCTAGCTCGAGTCCGAAATTGTTGAACAATTCATCCGTGGTTCGGGTCCTGGAGGACAGAAGATCAACAAAACGTCATCTACGGTTCTGCTTCAACACAAGCCAACCGGCATCGTCGTTCGATGCCAGGAAACACGGTCAAGAGATCAGAATAGGAAGGTGGCGAGAAAGATCCTCGCCGAAAGGATAGATCAGTTGGAGAATGGGCCAGAAAGCAAAAAGGAGAAGAAGAGAGAAAAGCTGGCAAAGAAGAAGGCGAATAAGAAGAAGAAAGCTAAGAGGAAGCTCGCAAAGAAGGACGGAGAGGAGGACAAGGAGATTGATGAGGCCGAGGAAGCTGAACAAGGGGTTGAAGGTATCGCGGACACAGCGAGCAAAGATGACCTGGAGTCGCCAGCTAAGCCCAACTTGAAAATCTTATATAAGTAGGAATGAAGAGGGCAGTGGACATGAAATAAAAGGGACAGCTTTTATTTTCGACAGATCACCAAGAGGGATTACACACAAATCCAAGAAAATGAAGCAACGGCTAAGTTACCAGCGCAAAGCACCAGTCTACAAAATCCCTGCCAATCCAAGAACCTGTTCTATATCCGTCTCAAGGCCTCTTATCTCCCTCCCCATTCATCATAGACTACTGGCGAGTAGTTCAGATGAAGCCAATCTTGTTGGCGACGTCAAGGGCGTCAACATCAGCGGTGAGGCGGACGTAAGCCTTCTTGGTACCGTCAGGGCGAATGAGGGTGTTGATCTTGAGAGCCTCAACGTCGTAGAGCTTCTTGATGGCAGCCTAAGGAGGGAGAAATATCAGCATGCATTCACAACACCCGGTTACGTATGATAGACGTCCGGTGCACGGTTCAGCAGGTCTCCAAAGGGAAAAGGGGAGATGTCCTCTTGCAGATGCAAACAGGTGGAGACCCGACCGGCATGCTAACGCCGCTCAACCCACGATGCAGATTGAGACACACGCTCACTAACCTTGATCTGGTACTTGTTGGCCTTGATGTCGCAGATGAAGACGAGAGTGTTGTTCTCCTCAATCTTCTTCATGGCGGACTCGGTGTTCAAGGGGTTGACGATGACCTTGAACTCGTCGAGGCGAGGAGCGTGGGGAACAGACTTGCGGGGGTACTTGGGGGTACGGGCAAGCTTGAGGGTGGAGGGGCGGTGGAAGGTGGCAGTGGTCCTGATCTTCTTCTGGATCTTGCCGTTGGTACCCTTAAGGGCGGCCTTCTGAGCCTGAGTGGCCTTCTTGGTGGCGGAGGTGTCTGAAGAGCAAGCAGTCAGTAAGCTATTCTCTTAGACATATAACTGTAGTATCTGCATGTTCAACGTGCTTTGCTCGGTGCTGAGTTGATGGGTGTCGCATATTCAGAAAAGTAATCTTCGGTGAGCTCATCGGACAAGCCGGGGTTTTACGGCCAGCGAGCCATCAAACAAGAGGTGCCAGAGAAGAAATCATCATTTAGTTGTCGCCATGTCGTTCTCGGATTGGCTTTGCTGTCAACGTCGGTCGCCAATCCGCCGCACTCCCGTCAACCCATCCATCAATCCATCGGGAGCGCGCCGTCCAAATCAATCGCAACCAAGCAGAGCACGTCGAGAAACGCAGATACAATCGGAGATCACTCACTCTTAGCCATTGCTGCTGTCGAAATCTGTCGAGGGAGTTCCTGCCGTTTCCGCGCTTCGCTGCTGAAAAGCTTTGGTGCAGCGCAATCCACGTGCAGATTCCACTAACCCACGTTCGGGATCGATGTCAACGTTACACAGACTCCTCCGAAGCGCGTGAAGAAAGATCCGTATTACCTGTATGCGTTGCCTGAACGGTAAAGTTCACTACAGACGACACATTTCAACTGAACTTTCCATCCCTATCAAGTCGACCGGGGTCAACTATGGGGTGCACTGTCTGCCGAGAGCCTATGGTCTTTCTCGTCTCTACGGTCAAGCAGAAACGCGCAAAAATTACCTTTAAATATCGAACGATAACTTAACTACACTACAGAATACAGCTCCAGTTGCTGCCGGTGTCATGATAAACGCGTGAGGTTCAAGGTTGCATGGCTCAGTCGCCTATAACACAGAAAAATGTAACCTTCACAGGGGAAACACTACCGACAAATACTCCTTGGTTCTGGAAGACAAGGTGGAACGATTTTGTGTAAGGATCTCATCTTTTGTGTTGGCACGGCGTCCCACGCATACGGACACTCCTGGGCCTACTCTCACGCCGCGTTCGTTCCCTACAGGCTCTTAACTCTGCAGAGTATAGCATCATCCAACACGAACGAGTTCAGATATCTTATAGCCAAATATCTAATCAAAACCATAAACGGAAGAATATGTCTAGGACATCGACCGAGTTTATTGACTTTTGCCATACGACCCTGAAGAGCAACGCGTCAACCAGGTTCAATATGGGAAAGCTCCTTGACCAAAGCTCTTGAACATTATAGCTTATGTGTGAGTTACTGATATATCATATGGCTACAATCTGAAGTCCTTTTGTATAGGATCATGCTCATCACCGACGTCATACGGGTCGAAGTTGACGTGTCGAAGCTGACAAGACCATCGCCGCCTAGAAGAACGAATAACACGCTGCCATTACAGTCCTCCCGAGCGTCTAGACCGTGTATACGGTATCTATGGCAAGCGAACGCCCCGATCCATCGGATGCAGAACTCGTACCAAAATTTCCGCTTTCGTCATAGCGCGGTTCCAAAACGGCTCCAAGTGCGGCCATCGCCGGCGACGCGTCCACCGGTTCTGGCACGTTATGTCATAGAGGGACTGCTCTACAAATCCGCAATAGGAAACTGCAGAGAGGAAGGGGTCGAGCAGATTAGCAGATGATTTTTTCTTACCCCCCCAAGCTGTCCGTCGTCCATTCTCCTCCACTACCAACCAATCCCTCCACAGAGTAACCGCTGCCTTTACCGCACAAACCTCTCTGTATCAGACCAAAAGAACCTGAAAAATGTCTTCTCTTGCTAAAGCTACTTACATTGCCGCTCTTCAGTCTGAGTCGTACCCTTTCGCTATTCCCATGGATGCTGGAGCGTACGCTCGTGCCGCGGTCAGCCTCCTTATGGACAGCTGTATCGCGAGTGAAGACGAAGAGCATATGGCTTGGTTCCAAGAGGAGCTTCGTCAGGCTGCGCTCTGGTTTGAAATGAATGATATGATTAATATCGAGCAGTCTTTCTGCGTGGGTCTCAAGTTCCTAAGTACACTGGCCGCTTACGGTCACTGCAACCACACTTGTAATTACGAGTTGGTTCTGGCCATCGTGGCTTTGAATATAGGACACAGTACCGTGTCTGAATGGGACCAGTGGCCTGCTTGGCACTGGGCCGATCTTGCGCAGACAGAGCTCGAAACCTACCAGGCCGTGCGTACTTGGGCCATCGAGAAGGCACTCAACTGGAACATTACTTTGTCTGTTACTGAGTACGCTCAGTGGACCGACTTTGAACTTCCTTACCTTCTTGGTCTCAAGGAGCCGCACTATGTCGAAGAGATTTCGCGTCGTTACTCTGTTGAGTCCGAGGACACCGCCTTCCTCTTCAACATGTCAAGCTCGACCGCGATCAGCATCCCCAACATCCCGAAGGGCAGGCGCCGTGGCCAACTCCTGCTTCGCGTGGTTATCCCCGTGGAGCAGAGCGTTGTCCTCCCCCCGCCGACCGGATACGTTGTTGATCGCGAGCTCTCGCCTGACGTCTGCCGCGTGTCTCCGATGATCCAGCCTCCCCCCGGCCTCGAGAAATTCACTCCCAGGAGCCCGATCTTCAGCCCATGGAATGTTACCAGTATCGAGGGCATGCCCATGATCCAGACCACCAGGGCCACGACCTTCACGGGTCGTCTGCCTCCCGGTCTGGAGCATGTGGTTCGCTGTCCTCCAGTCTTCGACACCTATCAAGTCGAGGAAACTCAGCGGGTGAATCGCCCGTTCCGCTTGCCCCCCGGTCTTGAACACTATGGACAGGAACAAGTAGTGCACTGTGCTCCGATGTGTAACAACACTGTCGAGCTGGCCTCTTGCAGCCAGACAGAGGTGATCCGTCCCCCTCCTGGGTTTGAAGACATCGTTCCGTGTCCGCCGGTGTTCGATGCCGTTGACGAAACCATGGCTACTGTTAGATCGAGGTCCGCCAGCCAGAGGGCTTTGCGCCCTCCTCCCGGATCTGAAGACATTATCCCGTGCCCTCCGGTCTTTGCCTCTGAGAAGCAGAGAAGACCAGTTCACACGATCAGGCCGCCCCCCGGCTTTGAGAACGTTCTACCCCATGGTCAACCTCCAGTCTTCGACAACGTCGTCGTCGACGAGAAGCTCGACCCCGCGCAAACCCCCCTCGCCCACCCCCGACCCCAGCTAATCATCCCACAGTTCAAGATTACCCAGATGGACTTCCTAACGGCCTTCGCTGCGGTCCTTGAAGCTAGCAAGCCAGTCGCGACGATCCGTCCTCCGCCGGGGTTCGAGGGCAAAGTTCCCCATCCGGCGTAGAAGGATAGATGGGTCGCGACTGTGCCAGGGGAGTGAAGGGGAGCCGAGAAGTTGAGAAGAATTTGGAAAAGGGTTCAGTGAGCCAGATGCACGACGAGCGCTCATGTACGGCAATACAACGAACAAGCAACCACAAACACAACCACAACCAAGACGACTCAACTAGCGGCGTCACGGCCCAAGAAACAACGGCCAGACAAGACGACCCGCACAACACGCCATGAACCATCTGAACGGCGACATATCTGGTCATGAAGCTATCTGACAGACCAGCACTACCCAATTCACCATATCCTGCGGAAACTAATGTTAAACAATACACTGGTGGTATACAACACACGTACACACACGTACACACAGTGTACAATACGAGTCCACCTACTCGCATAAATGCCAAAGTAGGTTCAACGACTCGGGGAAGTTCAATGAGAATCGGCAAATACGTCCTCTCTACTGCGCCCGACTGCTAGAGTGGCCTAATTCGTCACTCTTGTAGTCGTGGGAAGCAGAAAGGATTCGGATGAGCATAGATTGCCGTGGACAGAAGGAAAAAAGCCCAAATACATCGTATTCAACACTATCATACACATCTGTCTCACTATAAATCTAATCTAGAGACCCATAGGCTCAAGCTTAACCTCCCTCTTGTCATCAACCAACACGATATTGTCCCTCGGGACCAACTCCCACTCCTCCCCCTTATACGTACTCGGCTCACTTGCAACAATGACATGCTTCCCATGTTCCCCTGGCATCTTATTCCCGCCCAACCCACGCTGCTTGTGCGCTTTGGCCGCTTCCTTACCATCGGGGTGGTCTGGGTACTTCCGGTTCAGGGTGATTCCGGCTTTGGTGGAGTAGTAAAGGGAAGGGGGTTCCTGCTCGGGAGAAGAGGAGAAGCGGAGAGCGAGGAGTTGGATACCATCGGTTACGGCGAAGTTGAGGGATGAGTGGGCGCCCATTGCACCGGTCTCCTCTGGTACCTCCTTGATCATCTCAAGCAAGGTCTTCACAGTCTCGCGCATCGTATCACGGAGTTTCTCGAGAGGTTGACGACACTCCCAATCATCCCCCAAAAGCGTGAAAAACAACGCAGCAGCATGCTCCGAATCCGTCGTCCCCAAGACATTCCTCCTAGCTTTCTCCGACAGCTTCTGCAGCAACTTCACCCTGATCCCCTCAAACGAAGCAACACACCCATTGTGCATAAACGCATAGCGACCGAACACGAATGGGTGGTTGTTGGTCTCAACGACAGGGGTAAGGCCAGGCGCGGCACGAATGTGAGCGAAGAGGGCCTGGGTTTGGGTATGGGCGCAGAGGGAGCGGAAGTTGAGGTCGTTTAGAGCCGGACGTGTGTTCTTGTATGTGCAGGGTCGAGCGGAGTCCGATTTACCTCCGGAATTGAATTGGGATTGGGTAGAGGTGTAGTAAGCAACGCCAAACCCATCCACGTTCGTAAACAAGTTCGCCTGTCCGGGTGCGTCCGAAGCCTGGAGGATCTGATCCATCGTGTCGGATTGGACGTGGACGTCGGAGGTGCTTGAATTGTTCTGGACGTGTGGTGCGTAAGTTTTGTGGAATTGGGGGAAGAAGTGTGAATCAATTTGGCGGACGATGGAGTGGGAGGGATTGATAAGAACGTCCTCGAGGAGGGTGGACTCGTCCCCTACGTAAGCAAACCTAGTCTGCTGTTAACCTTGATCTCTCTTGATCACGAATCAAGACGTACCAGCGACACATGACGATTGATTGATGTTACGGTTGAGTTGGTGGAGAACTCCAATTGCCGACGTCGAGGATTTTTCAATTGAGATCACCTCTTGGCTCGACGTCACTCCACCTCATATGCGCGCCCGGCCGCGGATGCAAGGAAGGAAGGCAATGATAGCCGACAGGAATTGCAACAACGATCAGAATTGATGACAAAAACTCCGATATGAACCTATCCCAAAAACGAGTAACAATAATGCCCAGCCTAGATACCAATGACTGTCCGTTCCCTAGCTCTTCCGTTTTTTTTTTTCCAATCCGTGATCCTTCTGACGTTTCCTTATGCAAACCGCGTGAAATCCATACTCTCCACAATCGCACTCAAACTATTCTCATCCCCAAAATCAACATCAACCAACGCCCTCCGTTGTTCGGCTCTCAGCCTTGCCGCAGCCTGCTCCCTCGCATGCTCTTTCGCCTGAGCAGCATTCGCCTGTGCCGCTGCTGCCTGAGCCGCAGCGTGTTGTTGCTCAAGTCTATCCCTCATCCGACGAATATGCCGTAACCGCTCACACCAATTCGACACAAACTCGCCTCCCCCGAGGTTATGCACATGACAGTAAATGTTGGCATTCAAACACACATGCCTCACGAACGCCGACAAACTCTTCGCTGACACGATCTTCGTCTGGCAAAGAGGTGAAATCTCCGGAATATCACCTCGTCGGAGCAAATCAACCTGGAAGAACCTACTATCGGCTTCCTCAGTATCGGCGCCATAACGATGGGTGAAATCGGTTCGAGCGTCGGGTGTGATAACCACGTTCAAGAAGTTGAACTGCCCGGGAATGACATCCAGACTCCACGGCACACCACTCTCATTGAAGACAACATTCACGAAATCATTTCCAATATGACGTTTCTTGAGAGTACACTGTGGGTCGCGGTCGAGTGCTGTTGGCATCATCGAGGTACAGTGGAAAATGATTTGCGTGATTTTGTCGTTCCAGAAATACGCGTATTCGCCATCGATGTCGTTCTCGGTGTCTAGACCACCAGTGTAGACCTCCTTAATGCCCTTCAACCGGATCAGCTTTCCGAGCCCGTCGACGAAATCCAAGTACCGTCTCGAACCAGTCGTATTGGCAAGGATCTCCGCTTCTGTCGTCTGCCCCGGTCCAACGTAGACGATACCAATCTTCGCGAAATCGACAACAGGAATGCGATCGAAGACCGAGGTCGCACGTTGAGATGCATCATCATCTGGCATCAACAGCGGACGCGGTTGATCAGCGATTTCAGGGTTGACGGTCAACTGCAACAACACATAACTCGGCAAGAAAGTGCTCAACTCGCCCAACGGATCATGAGCCTTCCCCGTTGCTGCATCCTCCTGGCCATGCTCCGCCTCATTCTTCGCAGTCAGAGACTCCTCCGTCTCAGCGAGTAGGTCAGTAATATCAGCCCCGACATTGGGCTTACAAAAAAAACTCGCAGTCCCAGACGGCTTCCTCACAACGATTTCTGACAACCCTCCCGTCCCACTAGACGTCCGAATCGTGATAACCGAATTCCCATGTACCCAAGTCTTCGAATTAATCTGTGCAGTGCCACCTTGGACGTATTTCTCGAGGGTCGCGGGCCCAGCTTTGAGTTCAGAGTTAGAGTAGGCGAAGCGGCCGAGCATGTCGATAAGTGCTGCATTTCGCTCGTCGATCGAGTCTTTTGTGACGTTTGAGGCCAGGAGACCTCTAGTGATCCACTGCACGTACTTCGGGCGTTCGTACAACTTTAGGGATAGGAACCATGCCGAAAGTACGTTGTAAGCCTGGGTGAGAACATACTGATTCAGGGCCGACGCAGTCGCTTCGGAATTGGGATTCTGCTTCGTGATGGTATTTGCATGTTGAATGTACTGGAGTGCCACACCGAATACGCGACGATGATCAGCTTCGGTGAAGTTGACGTAGAGATGCGGCGCGCGAGCCAACGCGTACAAGAACTCGAGTACGTGCACCGAAACTCCGGCAGCGGTGATAATCTGCGACAAACGTCCTGTGGTCTGTGCCAGGAATCGGGTGGATGATAGAGGCATCTCGTGGCAACAAACTGCCAGGCCGTGCATGCAGTACTTTGCCGTTCGCTGCCACTTAAGTAATCCATTCTGGAACGCTTGGATGACTTCATCGTCCTGCTGTTTCGAGTTGTGCTTGTGGTACGGGATCATGCTCGTCAATGTCACAACGATGCCAACCATCACGTCCGTCTTCCTGACGTTGTTTGGCATTTGGAGACGAGATGGTGTAGAGCCGTTACTGAGCTGATTGCAAATCAACCCACGCAACCTCTGGATCTCCGGAATGTGTTTCCAGAATAAGAGAGTGTTGTTTAACTGTGGCGCGAATCCCGCCACGAGATAGGAATACACCTCCCAATCACTGTCCCTCTCCAAGATATTCGTTGCTGTCCTCAACCACTTCACAACCGGTAACACAACCTTCCTCGTACCGGTCTCCGCGTCTTCCTCTCCTAGTTCGGTCACGAGGTACGCACAAGACGTCTCTGGCGACTCCATGGGTAGTGGATCAGACTCCGGCACAACCCACAACGGCAACGACTCCAAACTCAACGCAAGATGCTCCGTTAACCGACTCCCAGCCGGCCTCCTCAGACTCCCACCTCGACTCAACATTCCACTCCCAGACATACTGTCCGATCCACCACTGACCTTCCGTGGTGTGTGTCCCTCGCCGTGCATCCTCGACCCTAACATGTTCTGCTCCCCTTCATGCTCCACAGCAGTCTTGGGGGTGCGGTTAAACACTTTAGCGACCTCCGTATTCTCAATCGTCGGCGTGATCCAGGTTTGCCGTGACATATCCACACGTATCCGGATCAACAGCTTCATCGCCACAAGTCGTGCCTCGCTGTCACCGTCACTTCCCACGAGCCCGACCAAATCCTCGAAGATAGCCGCGCACCGCTTCGCCTCGTTGTCTTTCAGACACCGTAGGAACATGCACACGAAACTCTTCGCCGCAGCACCAGGTAACGACGCACTCGGCACCCCCACCGTGTCCATGTGCGACGACCCCTCAGACTCATGCGTCCGTTCCGATCCTCTCGACGGGTGTTCCGACAAACTCGCCAACGAGGAACTCATATGCCGACTCAGCGTCGAGGGCTCCGGTGCCGTAACTGATCTTGTCAAACTCGACGTCATTCCTGTCGAAGCGTACTGACTCATCCGCGAGCCAGCACATCTCCGTAGTACCGCGCTCAACTTTGCGAAGTGCTCTACTGATGCGACAACGGCTACATCGACCAACAATGCCAACGCATCCGTAACGACCGCAGCGTCCTTCTCTTTCTCGAGGGTGTCCAAGAGTGGGAGGAGGACTTCATCCACAAATGAGTCGCCATACACATCTTGAACGACGTCCCAAACATCGCTTAGGAGCCGTAGTGCCCGTTGCCGGATCTCAGTTCTCTTCCCAGGATGCGTATAGAAACTGTTCACGACGACCTCACAATTTGCTACCCAATCAGGCGAGTTGGGTAGACACAGATGGTTCACCGAATAATGCTCCAACACCAACTCCTGCATATCCACCGGCAATCGCTCATGTACCCTTACCAACAAATCCACAAAATCGCCTTCGGGACCGTTTAAGGTATGTTCCTCATACATTTTCCTCAACTTCCCTACGACATCACCGAGCACATGCGCCAACTTGACCGCATGGGAATCCCCTGGTGCATCAACCTGGCCTGGTATGATCATCACCGCACTCGGCACCTCCTCCAGGTAACGTGTGGAGATATAAAGAATTTCTAGTGGCACCGTCCACTCCTCATACGTAATCTGCCCAACCAACGCCTTATCATCCAACACTTGCGACAAATGTCGCAACACCTCCAAACACGTCCTCAAACTCCGTTTATTCAATGCGGAGCGATACGTCGTCATCGCCATCTCCACCCCAATAACCGGCAACCCCTCTTCTTCCTTCGCACGGAAAACCCTCGTAAAAAGTCTCAGCGCACCCTTGACCGTATTAATATGCTGCTCATTCCCCGTCCCATCAATAACACTCCTCAACGTCTCCAAAGCCGAATGCGAGATATGACTCTTCAGCAAATTCCCCAGGATCCTCCACGTCCTCTCCCCAAACTCCGTGATCGTTTCGTGCGCACTGCACAACACTTCCATGACACCGCTCAAGTTCTTCACGGGGATGGTGCCGTAGCAGATAAGTGTATCCATGAATTCGAGGGCTAGGGCGATGTCGGAGCGGGTTCCGGTGCGTTTTGAGATTGAGACGACGTTGTAGAGGAGGGCGTAGATGTCGTTTTCGGAAAAGATGGCGAAGTTGAACTTTACGGCGTTAGTGGCGGATTGGAAGACGGCTGTTAGCTCGTCTTCTTGGCTCTGTTCCGTGCTTGTACCGGCCGTTGCCTTGTCTTTGGAGGGCGGGTCTTGTCGTCGTTTGTCGGCTGCGCGGTAAGTCTGTATCAACCACGTCGCCAATAACGTCCCGATAGACTGCTCAAAAGAGGTAAGATCTCGTCCGTTCTTCGTGAGCGCCGTTAAGGCCTTCAACTGCATCCCAAAGTCTTCCGGTACATCATGCTCCTGAATCGCCTGGAAAAACAACAACCGATCCACCGAGCTCAGTTCCGTCTGCGAATTAATACACGTAATCATCAGATAAAATGCCGCTTTCCTTGCTTTTGGTGGATTGCTCTTGTCCGCCAAGTCTTTTCCCGCCAACCATATCTCGGTCACACTCGGCACCGCATAAGTCTGCGTGATCTTTGCCAAACCGAGGGCGGCGGAAGTTCGCTCGTCCAACGTGTGACCGGGTCGGAGTTGTTGAAGGAGGGCGTCTTGGTCCAGAGAGGTCCGCGCGTCGTGGGAGTGTGCGGCATCGTGCGCGACGGCTGTTTGGGGGGTTGATCTGGCTTGGACGAAAGAGCGGAGGGCACCGAAGAGTTTTGGTTGGCCACTCATGGTAGTATGGATAGGGCCCTCTACGGGCTATGAACGATGACCGCTAATGATCAGGATGGCTGACTGTTTGCTCTCTTGGTGTTTTGTTGAAAGTTCGCGGGATCAGAATGTCGGGAGTCGGAGATTTCTGAGATTTCTGGAGTCACTTAACCGACATTCGACGTTCACGCAACTGACCTCATTGCACATAGCCAGCGAACAGGAGGTCGGGGCTGGGGGAAGAGAGATGAAACTCTTTCCAAATTATCTTGAAGACATATACGATGTTCTGCGGGATCCGTCGATGGTTGCCTTTCACGTGTCCAGTTAGCAACGGGTTACGTTTAGGCGGCATGAGCCCAAAACACTAGAAAACACAGAACCTAAACTCTAAAAAAAGGAAGAGACCCTTCCTCCAAGAGACTCTGACATCCCATATATACCCCCGTGTGGACTCCTAGTCACCATGGAAAGCATTGCATCGTTTCTACTTCAGTCATTGAACCCTGCTACAGCCAAGCAAGGTGTGTTCTTCATCCTATAGTACGATGACGACGAGTGCTAATATGAGGTGATCCACAGCTGAGCAGCAATTGAAGGCCGCCGAATCCCAGCCCGGGTTCTCCCTCCTCCTCCTCCAGATCGTCGCCTCTGGAGCAGACAATGCAACCCGTCAAGCAGCAGCCCTCTACTTCAAGAACTTTGTCCGAACAAATTGGGCCGATGACGATGACAAGAAGATCTCAGAATCAGATCGAGGCTCAATCAAGCGCGAAATCATCGGTCTCATGATTTCCGTCCCGCCACTTTTGCAGGTGCAGTTGGGTGAGGCGGTTTCGATCATCGCTGACACGGATTTCCCTCACAACTGGGATACGTTGATTGACGACCTTGTGTCGCGGTTATCACCTGATGATATGGTCCGCAATAACGGTGTTCTTCAGACTGCGCACTCGATCTTCAAGCGCTGGAGATCACAGTTCCGTACTGATGAGCTCTTCACTGAGATCAAGTTCGTCCTCGACAGATTCTGTGTCCCTTACCTCCAGCTCTTCGCCCGCGTCGACGAACTCATCTCCTCTACCACCGACCGCGCAGCGCTCGCTATGCTCTTCCAGACCCTTCACATTATCGTCAAGATATTCTTTGACCTCAACTGCCAGGATATCCCCGAGTTCTTCGAAGACAACATGCCGCAATGTATGGGCTTGATGCACAAGTACCTCTCCTACGCCAACCCTGTGCTCAACACTGACGATGACGAGGAAGCTGGGCCCGTGGAGAAGGTCAAGGCGGGTATCTGTGAGGTCGTGGAGCTCTACACCCAAAGATACGAGGAAGAATTCTCTCAACTCCCGGACTTCGTCAACACCACCTGGTCCCTCCTCACCACCACCGGCCTCGAAGCCAAATACGACCTCCTCGTCTCCCGCGCCATGGCTTTCCTCACATCTGTTGTCAAAGTCCAACGGCACTCCGCTCTCTTCTCCTCCGAAGACGTCCTCCGCCAGTTTGTCGAGAAGATCATCCTTCCCAACATGTCCCTCCGCGAAGCCGACGAAGAGCTCTTCGAGGACGATCCTATCGAGTTCATCCGTCGTGATCTCGAGGGATCGGATTCTGACACCAGGAGAAGAAGCGCGACGGATTTGGTGCGTGGGTTGATGGAGCAGTTTGAGAAGAGTGTTACGAGTGTTGTTACGCAGTACATCACGTTTTACTTGGATCAGTATGCTGCGGACCGTGTGTCGAACTGGAAGTCGAAGGATACGGCCGTGTATTTGCTTACCGCTATCGCTGCAAAGGGTGTCGTTTCTCAGCTTGGTGTTACTTCTACGAACATGATGGTCGATGTCGTCGATTTCTTCACGAAGAACATCGCGCCGGATTTGACTACTTCTTTCGATGAGGTTCACCCCATCTTGAAGGTCGATGCGATCAAGTATATCTATACGTTTAGAAACCAGTTGACGAAGGAACAGTTGGTTTCTATCTTCCCCGTTTTGGTGAATCACTTGCAGAGCCCGAACTACGTTGTCTACACCTACACCGCTATCACCATCGAGCGTATCTTGTTCTTGAAGAGGCAGAACACCATGTTGTTCAACAAAGCCGACATCCAGCCCTTCGCCAAGGACTTGCTGGAGCAGTTGTTCAGGTTGATCGAGCAAGCCGACACTCCCCAGAAATTGGCCGAGAACGACTTCTTGATGAGAGCGGTGATGAGAGTGATTATCACTTCCCGCGACAACATTGTTGCGCTCACCTCGATGACCATCGAGCACCTCACCAAGATCTTGATCGAGATCAGCAAGAACCCCTCCAATCCCCGCTTCAACCACTTCGTCTTCGAGTCCCTCGGTGCATTGGTCCGCTTCGTTGTACCCACCTCCCCCGCTGCATTGAGTCAGTTTGAGGCACTCCTCTTCCCTCCCTTCCATGCGATTTTGGGACAGGATGTTACTGAGTTCATCCCGTATGTGTTCCAACTCATGAGTCAGTTGTTGGAGGCACACGCGGCTGGTGATCTCCCTGATTCGTACAAGGTCTTGCTTGCGCCGCTGTTGACCCCCGCGCTTTGGGATTCCCGGGGTAACATCCCGCCCCTTGTGCGTTTGTTGCAGGCGTTTTTGTTGAGGGGTGGAAATGTCGTGGTCGAGACCAACAAGCTCCAGGCGATCCTCGGCATTTTTCAAAAGTTGGTGGCGAGCAAGCTCAATGACCACTATGGATTCGATCTGTTGGAGACGGTGTTTGCGAGTGTTCCGGTTGCTACCCTTCAGCCTTTCGTGAAGCAGATCTTCTTGTTGCTGTTGACGAGGTTGAACTCTTCCAAGACTGAGAAATTTACGTTGAGGTTTGTGGTGTTCGTTTACTACCTCGCTGGAATGCAAAAGGAGGGTGCCGGACCAGACTTCGTTGTTGCGTCCATCGACAGCGTGCAGCCCGGTCTTTTCGGCCAGCTCATGCAGGCGATCTTGTTGGGTGACGCACAGAAGGTCAAGGGTAACGCCGAGCGCAAGATCTGTGCCGTTGGTATGACCCGCTTTCTCTCCGACTCCACCGCCCTTCATTCCGAACCCTACCAGAAGATCTGGATGCTCCTCCTCACGGCACTCCTCAAGCTCTTCGAACTCCCCATGGAGGAGTCTAAGGGCGATGACGAAATTGAGGAAGTCGATGTCGAGGACGTTACCTTCCAGGCTTCGTACTCTCGCTTGGGGACGGCTGGTAAGACGAAGGCTGATCCATTCGCTGCTGTGCCTGAGCCGAAGAGGTTTTTGGCGGAGCAGTTGACGAAGGTTGATGCAGCTAGTGGTGGCCAAATCGTTGCTACTATCAAGAGTAGATTGCCTGCTGATGCGCAGGTTGTGTTGAAGGGGTACGGAATGTCGTTGTAAACAAGTCAGCGAGGGAGAGGGGAGAGGAGAGGTGGGAGACATTGCATCGTATTTCATTACACACATATAACAATATTCTCACGGACTAGGGCTTGATCGTTAAACGACGGGTTACGTCAATTTACAATCTATTTTGAAGTATTCTGGCTCTGAAGCGGAGTGAGTGTTCATAGGAAAGCTAAGGATACACCGGCGGTATCAACAATACTGTGCATGTGCTGTGGAGGCAAAAAGATACAGCACCCGAGTATTCCCAGCTGGTCTCCCACGCTAGTACTGACTGGGCCCTATGATGCTTAACTTAGGAGATCGGACGGGATCCTGTGCTTTCATCATGGTATGGCCGTATCTGACAACGTTTTGAATTCAGTGAAAATATCGTGCGTAGCAAAATCGACCTTCTCACATTTTGGATCACACGCCAGCGAAGGCGCTAGGGCGTCGGCCCAACATCTGGCTCACAACTGGTGACCACCACAGTGTTTGAGTTTGCGAGACTTTTCGCGAGACCTCTCGAATTAGATGTCCAATGATATCAAAAATAAATGCTTTTCGATAGTTCTAAAAAGAGTATGACTTATGATACTGCATATCGTACACCTCCACCTTCCGCGCATCACTATCCTGAAAACCCACCGAAGTCCATCTTAAGAGAGATGGTAGGTTGGCTAGCTTCACTCTTGACGACCGTTCCTTCCTCTCTGCCTCCTTTGAGAATCATTTCCAAAGCGGTCTTCTGGGCTGCCGGCAAATTTGCTACGACAGTCTTGAAAGCGTCCGCATTCAGTCTTGCTAGCCTGAGGAGACGCTCGGCGGTATCCTCAACGTTGTTGACCGCAGGATTCGTAGCATATGTTGTGAACGTCGCAATGACGATCGTCATGGCAGGGATAGCCTTTTCAGGAGGAATAACCTTCACGAATTCCACAAGGACATCACAGGCATCCTCTGCCAACGAGACTTCATCGACCACCTTCGAACTAGGGCTAGATATGAAGGTTATAAGATGCGGCAACAAACGTAAAGTTGCTTGCTGTCCAACAATACTACGCTTTGACGACAAGATCAAAGAGCGTATGCATTGTAACGCTACTGCGGCGACCTCATCTGATTGTGAACCTAAACTAGTCTCCAGTGTATAGGAGAACTTGGCGATGAAACCATCGTTTGAAGGCACCAGGTGTCCGAGTGCCGAAGAAATCAAGGTAGTCGCCAAGAACATGTTCTTCGCCGATGGTGTAGCAAGATACCCCTCTTGAGCACTTGCCTTGTTCATCAGATCGACCATATGGGTTAACGCCCCTCTGACAATGGTGGACAGCAGACCTTCGCCATTCAACCCGCAATCAACGGCAACGACGACATTTCGGCAGAATATCTTGAGAATGGCTAGGCTCTGCGGGGCAAGCGTAGCTTGTGCATCTTGGTCCATCATGATCTGTCCGAAAATGTGGAAGATGGTGTCGTACAGATCGCCCTTGATGATGCTAGGAAAAGTTTCTGCCATGTCGACAAAAGCGGCGAGTGTTGCGGTTGCTCTTTGGACGGCATCGGCTGTGTACGCGCCACGACGTAAAGGCACATCATTCTTGTCATGCAATGAGGGGATTTGTTGAACAAGAGCCAGCGTGACGATCCTTTCGAGCTCGAAGAGCTGATCAATTTCATCGGACAAGCCTTCGCTGTGAGCACGGCCTTCATTGTTTTCGAGTGATCGCGTGAAAGGATGATTCTTCGCAAGGTCGCATGCGATGTGCACAATGGCGCTTTGCACATTACCACCTTCCAGGAGAACCAAGCGATCGAAGAGATCCGTAGTTTCCGCAAAAATGACGTCCTTGTAAATCGCTTGACCGCACACGGATGGTCGCAAGATTTTCTGCAAGGCCAAAAGGATATCCAACGTACGTGTGCTGGACTCGCCGTTGGCACTCGTGGCAAGCGCTTCAAAGCAAATTCCAAAAAGAACGAAGAAGAATGCTGCAGGTTCTGCTCTGTAGTTGATGTCACCTGTACTCTTCATCCTTTCATGACCATGAACGCTGGAACGACGGTTGTCTAGCGCAGCAAAAACAAATTCGCTGTCTTGATCGATCAAACTGGCAATTGCATCAACTAGTCTAAGCCATGCCTCTTGATAGAAGCTCAGAAGAACATCGCGGTTAGTCGAGGATGGACTCGCCATACTACCCGAACCTTCTGGTTCGAACCGCAGTCTCGCGTAATCCTTCAGGGTTTCCAGCCAGAGTCCCACAAGTTCTGGGACGTGCGGCTTGACAACGTCTAGGAGGAACTCCTGTTCTTGGCTGGCAATCTGCAACTCAGCCCAGGCCGTAAGGACTGAAAGCTTCAACATGAGCATTGCGTTACCACTGAGATTCTTCAACTCGCCCATGACGTTTGCATTGGCTTTATGAGAGCACCCTTCAAGACCAGACCCAAGCAACTTAAGGATACGACCCATACGCTCAGCGTCTTTCGCAATTCCGCTGGCAACAAACTCCGCACAAATGTTGAAGGCTGATGCAGCCAGTTCAGGATACGAATCCGCTGCAAACGCTGGGGTTAGTGCAGAGGCAATTTGGGCCTGATATTGCTCCAGAAGAAGATACTCCGGGAAGTCTGGGTCTGGCACTTTGCTGAACACCTTCACAACAGCTCTGAGGATATGCAGACCTGTCAAACGAAGCTCAAACACAGCCGCAGTAGATGCTGTGAATGCCATGCGGATCAATTCCGCAACCTTCCCTACCAGCTTCATAGGCGATGCCTCGGCTCCTTCATGCACAATGGATGCTTCCTTGACACTGAGGTTGATGACGTCTAGAAGGCATTCCAAGGCGAAGCATCGTGTCTGCCAGCGCATAAGCTCACCTGAACCATGGTCAACTCCATTATCACCAGGTCTGTCAGACGCCTGAGCCATGGAGGCCACTTCCTCATCTCCCAAATCAGGACCTTGGCTAGCTGTCGGAGCAGCGTGTACGTTTGCCTTCGCCAATGGCATAGTAAGAATTCTCTGACAGAGATTACTCCAGTACACTGGGTTAGCAGCTGCCGTTTGCTGCAGCCAGCTCCTGATGATATTCTTGACCCCTTCGCTTCCAACCGATGCATCTAAGACGTACCACAAGCATAGTTCAAAACCCTCTCCAGCATAGTGGAAAGCGGTCGCAGCATCACGTCGAACGAGGTGGTGCACGCCGCTTACGGCAGCCGATCTCGTAGCCTTGTCAGGTGAAAGCATGTTGCGACGCAAGCGGTTGATGAAAGGCCTAGCGTACAGGATCTGCGGGATGAAAAGTGACAGATTTTGCGTACAATACACCGCTTCGGTGGCCACGCCCTCATCACCTTCCGCTGAGAAGGACGCGATCAAATCCATGATCAGCTCTCTGTTCTTCGACGGCATCGCCATATCCGGACCGATCACGTTGATGATGGCATCGGTGCACCTTACCAGCGTCTGTGTTGTAGGAAGGTTGATTGCGATGTTCGCCGTTGCGATAGAAGCACTCTCCGAATCGTGACTATCTGCCGTGTAGAGTTTGGTCACCTGCTCCAATGCACTTGGAATCTGGGCGGAGTACGAAAGTCCAGCAGACTCGATCAAGACAGTCAATGCATCAAGCGCCCAGAAGTGAACCGTGGGATGCGGGTCATTACTGAGGGACGTAAGAATACCTGCGATAGTCTTCAAGTATAGACTTCCCGCCATGCCTCCGACATACTTGTACAACGAACTAAGAGCCACTGAACTTCCAGCTCTAGCATGCGAATCCTGGTTGCTCACGATCTGGTCAATCAAGGAGTTCAGAATCGGAGCCATGTACTGATTTCCGCACACATTGATCAATCGTCCTAGCGCCTGCGTCGCAGCATTCCTCAGGTAATCGTCCGTACTGGTCACGCCCGCTTGGATGATCTCCTGTGCAATTTTCACCACACGCTCTGCATTCAACCCAGTCTTCGTCTGTGTGTTCGTCATGAACACCTTGAACACGCCAAGAAGAGCCATCACAGCATTGCACTGAACAGCAAGCTTCATCTGCGGATCCTTCTGCAAACGCGGTGAGGTCATCACAGTAGCCAATTGCTCCAAAATACTTTCTTGCACCTTAGCCGGCTGCGACGGAAACGTGACTGCAAACAGCTCAATGGCCGAGTCAACCACTGCGGTCGCTGCAGAAATCGGTTGTGGGGCTATGCCATCCCGTAGACGTTCGAGAGTGTAAAGGATCGTTGGATCATGCTCAACAGCCCCAACAATCGGTTCATCCAGCATCTGTTCGATCGTATCCTCGACACTAATCCTCTTAGTAAAGTGCATCATCTCACCATCACTCTCACCCTCAAATGGGAAATCCACAATACTCATACCCTTAATCAGGCTCGTAACTCCACAAGCATAATTATCTGTCAACCCCCACAAACTCTCTCCACTAACACCCGGCGCCGACGAAACCGTCCCAGCTCCAGCCTCTGAATCCGCAAACAACGAGAGCGAAAGCGTCAACAACTCGCTCTGCACGACTTCCATATGATTCGACTCACTCATCTGCAAATGACACTGTAAGATCCTCCTTCTCGTCATCTGCGCCCACTTCACCCTCTCCGCCCACGCCAAATCATCCTTGTCTTTCTTCGCACTTGGTACACCGTTCACGAAAACCAGTGCGTTCCCAAGCATTGCGATAATCCTCCTCGACACATCCAACGTCAACAGTCTCTTGTTATACTTCAAGAAACACAACAGCGAAGACAATGTCGCTTCCCTTGCCTCAAGCTGCAACATCACTTCGTTGTTTGACTGCGTCCGCCAAAAATCCTTCGTCAACGGTTTCGGCAACGAATTCTTCCACAACAACAATAACTGAGACAAGTGCGTCTTCGCAAACCCATGCCCAAGACTCATCAACCCGCCGATCAAGATCCACGCAATCCGCTGCTGTGCACAACTGACACCCAAGACATAATCCCCAGTCTTCTTTAACACCGTGGTGGCTAAGCTGAGCACACGCGACATAACATCCAAATTAACATACAACGGCTTCGCTTTCGCAATCAAGCATACACCCGCCAACACTTCCGCACAAGCGATCGCTCGCCTTTTCGGATCCGCTTGCGCTGGAGTGTTGAGCGCTGATAAATCCCGGGAGATAATGTTGATACAGAACGTCATCACTGGACTGATCTGCACAGGCGTTTCGTTGACGAGGCAGCGGATACACCACGCCGCGCTGACTTGAACTTCGCGACTCTTGCTTCTGGTGATAACGTTTAGGAGGGTGGTACGCAGAGTGTCTGACTGCATCGTGATAGCGGATCCGAGTGCGGCGATCAAAACCTGTAGGGCTTCCAAAGCACTGCAAAGGGCCGCGTCGGTTTTCTGCTCCTCTTTCGCGATGTACTGCTCCAAGAGAAACTTAATCGCGTTTACCTGGGCCGTCTCTCCCAGCATCCTCTTGGCGATGACTCCGCTTAGCAGTAACCTTACATGTTTCCGTGTCCACAGCGGGTTACCATTCGTAACGGGCGCAATCTCACAAAGGAGATTATGCGCGATAATGGCATACGACTCCTGCACAACATCGTTCCCCAGACCCTGTAGCAACGCAGCATACGCCCGAATCAACCCGGTCCGCAACGCCGGCAACGAAGACGACTTCCCATACAGTATCGAAATCTGTAACAACATTGTCTGCAACGGAAGAGCATACCTCTGTGGCCCACTCGCTGCTCTAAACTTCTTCGATGTCGCGGGTGGTGCTCCATCCTCCCCATCAACCGGCATACTCCCAGTCCGCTTCGAACCCGGTGCTTTTGTCGACGTTGACTCACGGCCTTCTGACCCCGTTTCTGACTCACCGCCATCCCAGACGCCTTTGAGGAGGCTTGCGAAACATAGAGACCCGGCTTCGCGTACAGCCTTGATCCGGGACTCCATTCCCTTAAGGGATAGTGATTTGATTGTGTCGAAGTCTGCTGCACTTGCTGGTGACTGTTCGCGGGCGATGATTTCGAGGACATTTAGTGCTGCTACCTGCGCAGCGTAGCTCTTCTCGGCGAGTATTGCTTTGATGTGCTTCAGCGTTTCCTTGGCGGCAGAATCATCGATGTCTTTCCCGGCGACGGCGTAGTATTTCGATAGAGCGTGTAGTACAGCGAGTTTGAGCACATGCGACGCCGACGAGGACTTCAGGATCCGGTTGTATGCTTGATGTGACGAAGGGAGTAACGAGAATATCTGCGATCCATGCGCCAACGTGATCTCTCCAAGCACATAGATCATGGCCTGTTTCGCCTTAACATCCTTTCCCGCCAACTTACCCCCAGGAATCCCACTGATCTCCTTCACCAACACATTGAAGGTCTCGAACAGGCCCTTCGCACCACACTTCCGAAAGATCATGACAAAACACCTCCCCAACGCTGCGCGCACCGGCCGTGAAGGTGTCGCTTCTCGTAGAACTCCCCATAAGTCGTTGATCAGCTGTGCTTGTCCATTCGTGAGTGCATTGGAGCTGATCCGCGTCAGTCTCCGCTCGAGGGAGGATAAGTATGTGAAGAGGAATGGTGCTTGGGCCGTAGGAGGCAGGACATTGTAGTTCGACGACGACCACTGAGGAATCTCCACAGCGGCTGGCTTCCCTCCAGCTGCTTGATCAGCCATACTGCCCTTTCAATTGGGTGTTGACGCGGGTTTGTTTGGAGGTTACAGTTCACGCTTCGCTGGCTCCGACGGCGTACGTGATGCAGTCCCCTGGCTGTAGCGCGAGCGGTGTGACGTTCGCTGGGGAAGTTCCCATCTCCCTCAAGCAGTCAGTCATATACGCTGCACAGAAACACCGCCAGATACGGCCATACCATGATGAAAGCACAGGATCCCGTCCGATCTCCTAAGTTAAGCATCATAGGGCCCAGTCAGTACTAGCGTGGGAGACCAGCTGGGAATACTCGGGTGCTGTATCTTTTTCGTTTTTGTCCGGGTTGTTCTTTCCAGTCTGCAGAGTTCCGGGCCATGCGGCCATGCGCCAAATCGATTTACTCGGCAGAGTTCTTGTTTGTTTTGCGGACCTTACATAGTAATGTGGTTCGCTCCTACTGGCAGAGTACGTCGGCGAGCACTCGCCAGGAAGCATGGAGCGTGGCAGTATGTGCTCATGAGAGCTGCCACGTATCTATCAGACAGATGCCCGTGAGAGGGTCCTGTCTCATGTACATAAGTCGCCGGAGTGTATGCTCTGCGTAAGCGCTCCCGGATCTTGGGAGTTCAACCTTCGTGAATGCCAGGTGTTCAGCCCCGGCCCTTCCACCCTTAAGCTGCTTTTCCAGCGTCCGCAGAGCCGGCCCAAGCCAAGAATTGACTTCAATTGCCTCCCTTGACTTCCCTCCTTGGCATCGTCATCTTTCATACACTTACCCGTATCCTCGGACTTCACCTCACATTGGCTTCGGCAGATTTCACCCTACAAGGCAATCCGCAAGCGCTCCGCGGCCCAAACACCACCCCCGGCCTGCATGCATGTGTGCAGATTCACCGCCCCGGAGACGTCAAATAAATGCCAGGTGCCAAGTACCAGCTGTGACCAAGGCATACGGTCCGATCATTACGCTTAAGGCTGGGCTATCTGGATCAGGGTCTCCTTGTTGTTGATTGATCAACGACGGGGGTCATAAGGACCGGACATCTCCAAGCATACACACCTATAACTACACCATTCAGTCGTATACCCAACCGGCGAGGACCTTGTTTAAGTGTGACTGTTTGAAGAAAACGACAATGCCACGACCAGCAGTGCTTGATGATCTTAGGAGGGAGTCAGTGCTACGACATGAGAAGCGTGAAATTGCGGATACGGAGACGATTACGACACAGACTGTTCATAACAATAAGCCGGGGAAGTCCGCGAGGCAGTTATACCCCAAGCCGAACGCATTCAGGAGGTTTTTCCTGCGATGGACGATTCGGAGGGGTTTGAAGGAGGGGTGGGGTGAGGGTGTGCCTGGGGCGGATGATCTGGAGAAGGCTGCGAACATGGGACGGTTCGCATCGAGGCCAAGTGATTTGTTCTTGAAGGTCGGCAGGAAGTCCTAAAGCCTGACTTTAGAGTTTGCTAACCTGACCGACAGATATACGGTGATGTCCTTACTACCCTTGATCGCAATCCTCTAGCAGGCTGTGTCTCCCCACCCCTCATCGGCACCTCCGGCACCCTCCCCCTCACCATTCTCTCTACAATCCCCGACATCATGCACCACTACTACGAATGCATACTCGCCGCCGAACACGAAGTCATCCTCGTCACAAACTACTGGCAACAATCCAACTCCCAAGAAACGATCTGCAAAGCCCTCCGAGACTTATCCAAAAAACTCGATGGGTCGAGAAGGAAGATTGTAGTCAAGTTGATGTATGATCGGGGAGATATTTCGCAGGTTCTTAACTTCCATGCGAGGGTGACTGAGAAGAAGTGGGTTAAGCTCAATATCCCAAAGAGGAGCGAGATCCCAAATTTGGAATTTGAGGTGATCAACTATCATCGCTGGTTGATGGGCACATTGCATGCAAAATTCCTTATTGTCGACCGGAAACTAGCACTCCTCAACTCCAACAACATTCAAGACCGCCCAAATCTCGAATTCATGGTTCACCTCGAAGGTGCTGTCGTCAACTCCTTCTACGACACATTCCTCATCACATGGCATCGCACACTCAACCCCTCTCTGCCACAGATGACTTCTCCCGCTCCCTCTGACCCTGTTTTCGGCGAGACGCTGTACTTCTCGAAGGCTTCCACTGAACACGTCAAGGAGAAGTTCAAGGAAGCCGCGACTCGTGCTCGTACCCGCCTCAACCGCGATAACACCCGTGCGAGCATGGAAGCCGTTCATCTCGACTTCCAGAACCAAAACCAGCTCTTGGGTCGTTTCAAGGATATGGTCGGTCGCTCCTCCCTCGATGTCTCACGGCGTATGGAACGAGATGAGCACGGTGAACCCATCACGTTCGAGAGACACGGGCAGATTGAGCCGCATGGACATGTGCTGAAGGGCAAGACGAGTGTGGATAGTGGGATCCTTACGGATGGGGTGCGAGTTGCGCCGCATATGGATACATTGGAGGAGGAAAGGTCGGTTGTGGGGAGTTCGACGGAGGTTATGTCGGATGTTACGGCGATTGATGGGCCTTCGTCATCCTACATGCAATCTGAGAAGGTAGCTAGTCCGGTGTCGATGTCACAGGGGCAAAAGGGTCTGCCTCCTACGCAGCCGCCGACGGTGCCCAACTCCGCCAATGTCAGTAGGCGGAATAGTCGTATCGGGTTCGCGACACTGGTCCAAATGGTGACTGAACGGAGGAATAAGGAGTTGGCAGGCGAGGATCACCCCTCCCCCATCGAAGCATTCCGCGCAAAACTCGAAAACCTGGCAAAGCACTTCAACTCCACCGGCGTAAAATCAGAATGTGCACCAACCCTCGAATCCGAAGTCCACGCCTCTATTCTCGATGACGACTTTACGCCCTATATTGCACACCAGAAACATGTCCCGATCCCAATTGCTATGGTTAGTCGTAATCCGCATGGAACGCCGGGCCATGCGGATATCCGGAATCCCCAGGATGCGGCATGGATGGCCGCGATGCGGTACGCCAAGCGTGAGATCTTCATCCAGACGCCGACCTTCAACGCCAAGCCCGCCCAACGTGGTGTCCTCGAAGCATGTCGTCGTGGGATTAAGTGCACGCTCTGGCTTGGTCTCGGGTTCAACGACAAATCCGAATCATTCCCTTTCCAGGGTGGAACGAATGAACAGGTCGTGAGGAAGCTATATAGGAAGTTGAATAAAGAGGGGAATGGGCATGAGAAGAATTTGGTTGTGTGTTGGTATACGGGGAAGGATCAGACGAAACCACTGAATGCTGTGCACAAGCAGCGGAATTGTCACGTCAAGTTCATGTGTGTGGATAACCAAGTCGCTATCTTCGGGTATGTTGAACCGATCCCACGTGCCAGAAATGCTTACTAATCACCCGTGGTGGATAGAAACGGCAACATGGACACTCAATCCTGGTTCCATTCGCAGGAGATTAATATCATGATTGATGATGAGCGCATTGTGCAGGAGTGGATGGTCGCGTTTCGTAAAAATCAGAATACGCATTTGTATGGACAGACGGATACGAATGGGGACTTGCCGCCGGATAAGCGTTGATGATGACATTTGCACGGTGGGCATGTGGGAAGAACGTGTGCGTCGCAAGCACGTGATATACGAGGAGGAGACTGATTACGAGTGTGTATGATATGATAGCCGACTGGATGCGGCAGTTGCGGGTGCCGAAGCACAGCAGACGAGAGTACAGTATATTCAATTTGGGCGCTGGCGTTCTCCTTTTTTGGTTACGGGCATAGCATTCTTATTCCCTCAAACCAGGTATACATAAACATTTTGATTGGAGTATGCTTGGGCGGAATGTCCGGATTTCCCTTGTTGACCCGAGAAACCGACGAGCCGCTGAGTGCTCGAGCGCGGCGCAGTTGCTCAAGGGAAGTTTAGCGGGACCCCGGCCACTGCGGAACGGAATACCCGGACTAGGACTACGACCATCCATAAATAATACAACCCGCTTTCTCTCTCTTCAACAACAACGACGACAACTCCAATTCCTACGAGCTTACACAGACGACAGCGTGGTACCATACACGTCGTTACTGCCAATCTATCCATTGATCAACCTACCATCAATCTCTGATCTACCGAATTACGCGTACGAACGCAGACACAGCCGTTTACATTCTCTCTCGGATTACCTGATCCCAAGTTCATCATGGCTGCGTCAGTAGTTGCTGGACCACAAGTGACAAAACCTGTGTTGGTCGCGGACGTCTCGGACGACGTCGCCTCCCACCGCAACCCTCCATCCCTTGTCCACACCGATTCCGCCACCACAAACGTCACCGCCGACGACGAAGATGAAGTCGAAGATGATATTGAAGACGATGCTACAGAAGGCGAATCCATCTCTCCCGAAATGCAGGAGCGAGCAGCGAAGTGCGAGGATCGGATTTGCAGATTGGAGGGCATGTTTTTGTTGTTGGCTGCCAAATTGCACTTGGCGAATAACAAGAAGCCGAAGAAGGAGAAGGATGTTAAGGTTATTGAGGCTGCGAAGGCGATGTTGAATGACAAGGAGGGGGAGGAGCTGGTGAGGAAGGATTCGGGGTATAAGAGTGTTGCGAAGAACGAGGCACAGGAGGGAAAGTGAGCTTGAGCCGGGATAAATGATGGAGAGGGGACTTTACGGAGCAGATGTGAGCGAGCTTGAGCTTTGGGGATCTATCTGGCGTTTATCGGTGTTATTGGGACTTTCTTTTACTTTCTTCTTCTTACTCTTCGGCGATAAACGGCGCCGACAGGATCGAGCTACCTACCTTATCACAGTAATGTTTCGGGAATGAACCCTTCGCTGCACAGCTGCACAGCTGCTCGACGCAAAACGGATCTCCTTCCGATCAAACATACCCGCTGACATAATTGGGATTCATCTTGCAATTGACAGGTGATACAATCTGCTGATCTTGCGCGAATTGGGGAGTTGGGTGGGGTTACTCTACTGCCGGATGCCGGAAGACAGCCTGGTGCCGCGACTTTTCGAAATAGCAGGACATGATGCTTGACTGAGGAGATCGGACGGGATCCTTTGCTTTCATCATGGTATGGCCGTATCTGACAGCCGATAATTTCTTGTCGGCTGCTTTGCCCTCGGAATTCTCGAGATGAGGTCGAGTGACGTCAATCGTCTCGGCCGCGGGGAACTTCAACCTCGGCAACAACATCCCGTTCCAATCACCGGCGAGACGAAGACGACGATTGCAATGACTGAACATCACTCTTCAGCCCATCAAAACCTCCGCAAGGCCCGCGGTAACGAACACGTAAAGCACCGCGAACACCTCCCCGGTATCAGCCACCCGGGGTCTACCGGGGTTATTTACTGCACCGAGAGGGCTACTGCGTTGGGATATTCTGATAAGGATTCAGAGTGGGCGAATTTTGGACAGGGTGCACCGGAGACGCCGACTTGTATGTGTATTGGATGAATGTGGTGATGGTGTGGATGATTGCTAATGCGTGGATGTAGTGCCGGGTGGATTCGAGAAACCGACTACGATTACGGTGAGTAATAGTTCGAGGGAATATGGACCGACAGGTGAGCCTGAGCTTGTCACTCGATGTCAAGAAAATGCTTACGGATCTTGTAGCTGGTATCAAGGAGCTACGAGAGGCTGTTGCGAACTTGTACAATGAGCAGTACCGCCAAGGCAAGGAGAGCAAGTACAATTGGGAAAACGTAAGAACTTGATCATTGGAGTCATAGTAACATTGTAACTCACAAAGCTTCGTACAGGTCTGTATTGTACCTGGTGGTCGCGCCGGTTTGATCCGTATCGCCGCCATGCTCGGCGAGACGCTCGTCTCGTACTTCATCCCCGACTATACTGCATACTCCGACATGCTGTCCCAGTTCAAGTCGTTCTCTCCGTTCCCCATCCCTCTTTCGGAAGAGGATAAGTATCATGTCAATGAGGATTTGATCCGTGATGAGTTGAAGAGAGGCGTGAGCGTGATTTTGACCAGTAACCCACGCAATCCTACAGGGCAGGTGTTGAGGGGAGAAGAGCTAAAGAGAGTGCAGGAGATGTGCAGAGGGAAGTGCACGTTGCTTTTCGACGAGTTCTATTCGGGGTATAACTACACGTCTGACGCGGATGGGAAGACCATTTCATCGGCGGAATATGTGGAGGATGTTGATGAGGATTCTGTCGTCATCATCGATGGACTAACCAAATCTTTCCGCCTTCCTGGGTGGCGGATTTGCTGGGTTATTGGGCCGAAGGAGTTTATCAAGGGTATGGGCTCGACGGGGTCGTTCTTGGATGGAGGTGCGAGTCACCCATTGCAGGAAGCTGCTATCCCGCTGTTGAAGGTGGAGAGTGTCCGGAAGGAGATGAAGGTCTTGCAGGAGCACTTCATCAAGAAACGCGACTACGTCCTCGACCGGCTCAGCAAGATGAACCTTTCCGTCGCTTACCCACCCGAAGCAACCTTTTACATCTGGCTCGATCTTTCACACCTCACCTCCCCCGAACTGTCCAACGGCCTATCCTTCTTCGAGGAGTGTTTGAAAGAGAAGGTCATTGTCGTGCCAGGGATTTTCTTTGATCTGAATCCGTCGAAGAGGAGGGAGTTGTTTGATTCTCCTTGTCATCATTTTGTGAGGTTGAGTTTTGGGCCAGGGATGGAGGTGCTGAGGAAGGGGTTGGATGGGATTGAGAGGGTTTTGAGGAAGTTCGGGGAGATCTAAATCTATGTATGTTATCGAGATTGATTTATTATTAATGAGTCTACCATTAATGAGGGTGAGGGACATCTGTACCCAGGCGAATTCACACGCTGCACGTAAACCTTGATGTACATCACGGCCCGTCCGCATCCAACCCATCTCCATTCCAAGGACCTGAACCGTAAACAACCGTACACCTTCACCTCTACCTCCAACCATCATCATGGCCGAAAACGTTTGTGACTCAGGCCGTAGCACTCCAGCTCATCATACAGACATGTTCCACGAGCCTCACCGCCAATTGGGCGACAGATACCTCCGTCTCGAGAAGGACGACGGGTACGGCAGCCAGAGTCCCTTCTCTGACGTAGACTGCCATAAACCCGACTGCGTCCATGACAAAGAGGATGTTGCGCTCTTGAGCCGTCAGAGCGTAGTGAGCTCGAGGATGCTGGAGCAACCGGAGAAGAGGAATATCTTGACGAGTCCTGTGGAGAGCTCAGTCTACTCTCCTGTTTCGACCACGGGGTTTGACTACGGAAAAGAGAGTGTAGAGACCGCTGGCAGTACCGTCGTTTACGGTAACGACGAACTTGCCGAGTTAGGTATCGATTCCGCTGTTACGAACGCTTGTGGGATTTCCTGTGCGTTTTGGGATATCGGGACCGGACGCGGTCTTGGTGGGGTGAATGTGGTGTTGGAGCATCACCTCATCGGGAACTTTGAGAAAGAAGAACCGGAGGGGTGGGAGGAAGTTGCGAGGTCTATGTCGGCGGCGGGAAAGGGAATTGCTTTTGATTGGAGGAAACCGGAGGGGACAATGTTTAATCTCCAGCAGTGGTTCAAGGACGCGAAAATCGATACCGGGGAGAGATTCAGGTTGTGCATCGATTTGGGTAGGTGCTACCAGCATCCGGTTATCAAGGGTGTCACAGCAGAGATGAAACTCCCGAATAGCCGAATGGACCAGAATCTGAGGTTTATGGTTGGTCCGTGTTCGGTTACGTTACTTGGTGGACATACGTTTGGGGTTGAGCAGAGAAGTGTTACGCCGTTTCCGTTGGGGAAAAATGAGAAGGAGGCGAATTGTCATGTTAGTGCCGAGGTTGTTGACATGTGTGCGGGGTCTGGTGCTGGAGGCTATCACGGTTAGGTACATGTGCTTACTTTCAAAGGGGCCTACTAACAGGGTTGGTAGTATCTCTGTCCTACATGGGCGACGGACAAGGCACTGAAGGGAACGAAGTTGTGGCATATGCCTCTGCAATCACGGAAGCGACAACCGGCAAAGTCGCACACTGGGATATGCGCGGACCAGCAGAAGAAGCTTTCAATCAACCAGGAACATATCGTCTCGGAATCCGTATGTTGGTTGAGAGAAGCCTCTTGCATTAAGATACTGAGTCAGTCAACATAGACCCCGACTTTGACCGTTTTGGAGTGTCCTCCTTCTGGGAGCATGTCTCGGCGGACATGGCTGTACACGACCCCTCAATCAAGCGTAATGCGGTGTTTACTATGGGACCGAGTATGTGTGGGGTGTTTGTGCAATCGCAGTAAGGCAGCGGGGTGTATTAAGCCCTTGGTCGTAATGAGAGCGTGGTCGGGGTCGTTATCTCGGAGGAAATACGAAATTAGCAACCTGAAATATCATGATCACAACGTAATTGACCCCTCCCTCTCCATTGACGGTACGTCGGGTCTGTATTGTTTGGGCATCAAGCGCTCACGTGTAAACCGCGGCCTTTGAGCGTACCGGTACGGCGGCCGTATATGTGGGGCAGTTGGCCGACCGTGGAGCCTGACTCACCACCAACACAACCAACACATATCACTACAATGACAAACGCTCTTTCAGGAACTTCTACTCCGTCTTCGGACGCTTTTACAGGTGAATCGTCGCCACACGTAACTCCAGTACTAGAACTATATTGACTCATTGCTGACAGTCTGCGTTTACTGCGGTTCTGGACCTGGGAACTTGCCAATCTATACCGAGACCGCAACAGCACTCGGCTCCCTCGTCGCAGCTCGAGGTTGGTCTCTCGTTTACGGTGGCGGAACGACGGGGTTGATGGGGACTGTGTCGAGCGCAGTCGCCGCCGGTGGCGGGTTCGTCCACGGCGTCATCCCCCAAGCGCTCGTCACCAGAGAAACGAGCGGAAAGCCAGAGGAGTGGCACGGCAAAACAACGATCGTGCCCGACATGCACACCCGGAAACGACTCATGGCCATGGAAGCGAAGGCATTCATCGCGCTTCCTGGAGGGTACGGAACCATGGAGGAGTTATTCGAGGCGATTACGTGGAGTCAATTGGGCATTCATTCGAACCCGATTGTCTTGTTGAACATCAATGGGTTCTATGATGGGATCGTGAGCTGGATCGAGAATGCGGTTGAGCATGGGTTCGTCAGAGAGAATCAGAGGAATTGTGTGGTGGAGTGTAAGACTGTTGAGGAGGTTGTTGCTGCGATTGAGGGGTGGAAGGTTCCGGAAGGTCGATTGAAGTTGAGTTGGCAGCAGGAGGGGGAGTGTGAGTTCACTAATGGACATAAGAAGGTGGAGGCCGAGGTTAACGGGAATGATTTGAAAGCAAGGAAGATGAGCGTGCATGATGAGCTCATGGGCGAAGTGCTGAGGGAGAAGTTTGAGAAGTGAAGTAGCACCTGCTGCTCTTGTGTTTACATCTGAACACTCCGATGCGTCACGCTGGCTTCGTGACACAACTCCCCTTATGAATCGTCGCAGGACGTCCGTAGCATCGTTCGAGGCGTCATAGACCAGAACGTTGGATGGCATAGAACATTTAGCATATCATGGGTCTCCAGGTACTGAGCGTCTCATTCCAAATGAATCAACCTTCCAAGCTCTTTGGTATCAATTATGCAAAACAATCGCCTGTATCCTTTCGCGACCCTTTCCACATCTCACATCTCTCTAATCAGTCTCCATGGCCTCGCCCTGCTGTCCACCCTCAGCCTGAGCTCCACCCTCCTGGCCCAGTTGCTCGAGCCACCCTCTAACATCCTCACCCTCAATCAACTTGAACGCCTCTCCCTTTCCAACAACACCCACACTCGTATTCTCCACCGTCAACTCCTTATCCTGTGGCAGCGAATCCCTCAAAGCCTTCAACCCATGCATGATTAACTCCTCCGCACTCATCTCAACCCCAACAAAACTCTGCGAATTCCTCTCCAAGTACGTTCTCGACGCCTGGGAACGCGCACCGAGTGCGGAAGCGTAATACTCCAAACACTGCCCACTCGGCAAAAACTCCCACAGATGCGGGCCGGTTTCGTCAACACCGACGATGAGGAGGCCGACACCGTAGGGGCGTGAGCCGTAGTGTTGGGTGTGGACTTGGGCTTTGTCGGCGAGGGAGTCGGCCAGGCGGGAGAGGGGAAGGGGACGGTTGTAGAGCATGCGGGAGGAGAGGGATTGTTGGCGGAGGAAGTTTGAGAGGACGCGGGCGTCGGGAGCGAGGCCGGCGAGGGCGAGGCCGACGTGGGAGTCTACGCGGATGATCTTTTTCTGGTAAGAACCGAGTTCTTCTGCGTTGCGCTGAAGTGAAAGTCAGCCAAATGTTCGTGTATGTGTTCGCGACGAGACAGTCGCAATAGCAATGGCAAAAGGGGATGAAATACCTTCAACGCAACCAATACAGCATGGTTCTTCGACACCAATCCCACACAAGCACTTCCCTGCTTAATAGCTTCCAGAGCATATTCCACCTGATGCAGTCGTCCCTGGGGTGACCAGGTCGACGCATCCGAATCGTACATGTTGCGGAACATCTTGAACAATTGTCTGGTGTATTGGGAAGGAGGAAGGGGGATAGGATAGGCGGTTGCTGAGGGTTGCACTGCGTGTATGCTGGACGGTTACGAGGCCGCGTAGCCTGCTTGTGCGTGGAGACGTCACGGGCAAGCAACTCGGTCAATGGGATGAAGGTGGACATTAGAAAGTCAATTGTAAGGAAAAATGAACTTTAATCTCATATACCATTAGCACTGACGTATCTCATCCCTACCGACATCTGCAGGGACAGCCGGCCGCCGGTCCCGATCCCAGCTGCACCCAGTTGACGCTGCCTCTCCCTTGATCTCCCCAGTTGCAATCATGGCCGGCCTCAAAACGCACGTCTTCCCAACGGTAACGAGCAGTGGCATCGCTGACCGCGTTGGCTTTAGGATCATCGCGCTGTCCTTTGTGCTTGCAATCGGCTTCCTCCTCGTCATCCTGTCCTCGGCACTTTACGGCAATTGGCTACCACTGTTCGTCGGTAAGTCCAGGCCCTATTTCGTTTGCCTTCGCATCGCGAGGCGTGAAGAGCCGAGCTGACCATGACGAACAGTCGCGATCTACCTCCTCGCACCCCTCCCTAACGCCCTCTGCTCCAAACTCGCCGGCGAAGAGGACTTCATGTCCGATTCCACCGGCAGCGGTCTCATCGATTTTGGCCGGTTCGTGACGGGGATGTTGGTAGTGAGTGGGATTACGCTCCCGGTGCTGTTGAATCATGTACGGCTGATCGTGCCGGGGGCGATGGTGATGAGCACGGTGGGGGGGTTGGTGATTTATGGGACGATTATTGCTTATACGCAGTTTTTTGCGAGGGAGGGGGATGACTTTTGAGAGTCGTGATGGGTGTGAAAGGAATGTGTATGAGTAATTTGGGAACATGGAAGACATACCACAAATCAGCTTACGATACCCACGGTAGCTAGCGGTGACGCTGGAAGGACTCCGGGAGGTAAGGTAGCTTGAACAGACAGATGATATGAAGAAGTATCTACCACAAAAATGAGAAAAAGATACAGCACCCGAGTATTCCCAGCTGGTCTCCCACGCTAGTACTGACTGGGCCCTATGATGCTTAACTTAGGAGATCGGACGGGATCCTGTGCTTTCATCATGGTATGGCCGTATCTGTTGGATCTCGCCAAAGATGAGACATCACAGTTACAAGCGTATGCCTGAGAACAACTGTAAACACTCCCTTCAACGCTCAATTATCTCGTCCACTAAGCTCAAGCAACACGCACACCCCGATGAGCAGGCAAGCCGACCGTCTCCTCCATATCAACGCTAATAGCGTGCTCGGAATGCCATAATTAGCTATATATCAAGAAACAGTGTCCATAATGCTCCTCAACCCAGCATACCTCCTCATAACCACGCCTCGGTAATAGGTATTCATTGGTATCGTACATCTCTTCTCTCTGTCTCCTCCCCTTCAAAGCACCTCAATCTGCTTGATCAAAAAAACCTTCTCGTCGTTAAACTGCTCATCGTCCTTTCTGTCATTATGGAAGCCCGAGAGGAAGACCAGGAGCTTGTCCCGGTTCTTCACGAGGATTTTCTGGACTTGGGGGGTTTTGTTGGGGTTTGCGACGAACACCTAAAACGAAGTTCAGCCAATGTTCACACTGGATGAGGAGGTTCTTACCTTGAATACGTGGAATGCCTCGAATTGGATGTTCTTACTCCTGTCCTTGAGGAGGATCATCATCAACTTCAGGTTCTCAGCACTCGCGATATACTGTGTCATGACCGCAAAGTTCGCTCGATCGAGAAGGATCTCGCCGAGGAGCTTCAGGGATTGGCGTTTAACGACATAGTTCTCTGACTCGATGAGGGCGGTGAGTTTGGCGAAGAAGATGTCGTAGTTCTGGAGGAGGAACTCTGCTGCGAGGGATTTGTGCCGGGTGAGTAGCTCCTGCGAAATATGTTAGCCACTTGACGAACTAAAGTGGGCGAAGTCGTGCACCTTGAATGTTGAGAAGGCATCACTGGTGATGTCAAAGTTCCCGTTCTCCACATAGCCGATAAACATCCAGAAATAATCCGAAAACAGCATGATCTTCGCTAACGACTCGAATTTGATGCACTCCCGCAGCATTTGTCCGCAGTTAAGCGCGATATCTTTGTTGTCGTACCCCTTTATCAACGCAAACAAAGTATCTTCTTTGCCGCACAGGTAGTCAACTGTGGGATATCGCTGACCGAGTTGACGTCTGAGCATTGTGTTGAAGATGGAGGTCACGTCTTTTCGTGCTTCGAACTCGAAACGCCAGATATTGAGTGCGAGGAGGGGTAGGAGGTCGGTTGCGTAGGACTCCTGGCAAAGTGCCGCGAATTGATCTGGTAGTGGTTCAGCATCTGAGAAAAAAGGTCAATGATGTGCATATAGGGAGTTGAACGCGCTTCCTTACCTCCATCCCCGTAGAGAATGACCTTCATCTGCGCAAGTCCCCTGGATACCTCATCTTGCGCCTGTGAGACCAACGTCAGCAGGAGATTTCCAGAGACGACGAGTTCGGCTTACCCTTCGCTTGTCGGCAGGACTGTCTAGGCGGTGAATGCTGTCTCGTAGAGATCTTACAAGGTCCTGAGGAGACTTTGTTCTTGAACGGTTGAAGAGGAATGCCATTGATCACCGTAATAAGAGGTCAGGCAACCCAGTGAGGTGTACAGGTGTGTCCAAGCAGGTGTCCCAGAGGGTTCGCGACTCGTCAATGGCGGTACGGTAATCCTGCTGTATGCGTCAACGGTATAGTAACGGGGGATGAGTTGCGTATATGGCGGTCTTATCGATAGGGGGTAAAAGTAAACACAGCATTGGATTAGACGGCAGGACGAACGACAGATATAAAGACTTCTCTATAAAACCTAACATTGGAAGTTATTGCTCTTGAAGATAACATCAATGTAAAACCAGGATGCCGCGTGAAGGCTTCCTGGGAGCGCGGGAGGTCCGAGCTTCATAAATTACCACGCCTGTACGGCGCCTGGAAATCGAAGCCGCACACGCCATAGACGACCGCTCACAGGAAGGATGGCCCAGAAAAGGGTCAGACCCAATGCTTTCGACGAGCATACATCCATAGACCTCGACATGAACATCGACGGAGAAGCTGCTCGCTTGAGTAGGACTTCTCTCTTGGTCGGGATGAGCGTCGGTCCAGGTGGTGTTATGCATTTGAGGTACGTTCAGATCAGGGGGTGTCTGGATTTTGGTGTACTCATGAACCGTTGAAGACCAGTTTCAAGAGGAAATCAGTCTTTGCGGTCGACACATCGGAGAACAGCATTATCTTCACCTCCGCAAACGCGTTATGTTGCGGATCAATCGACGCGAAGTTCGGCGTCGTATGCGCCCTCTACGAGAGCTCCGCCTCCAAGTCCCCCAACCTCGCCTCTCACTCCAAACACGTCCCTTCTGATGCCCTCGACTAATCATCAAACGCGCTTACCTCGCATGAACCTCCTCCTTCGTCGCGGATCAGAGCCTCTGGAAATCATCACGCCAGCCTCACCACCAATCACACCTGAACCCGGACAAGAGGACGCCCTGGAGACTTCACCATTCCCTTGGAGATACCATGAACCAGCCCTAATGTCACCTACCTCGCAGCCAGCTTCAAATCCCAGATCCTCATTTGGTTGGGACGTTAATTTGCAGACAGACCCATCGGTCATCAGGTTCGATTCGCGCACAGGAGAGTTACTTGCAGCAACTGTCCCCGCGCTAGTCGCCCAGATCACCAGCTCTGATACTGTTGACTACGGGTTGATGACCGACGTGTTTCTCTGCAAGAGCTCTTTCGTGGATAGCATGCATCTCCTGCAGCTGCTACATTCTCGATATATCTGGGCCAATGTGCGGGGTGACGATGTTGGGAGAAGAATCAGAGTTCGAATTTTTGCTGTTTTTCGGCACTGGATTCTCAACTATTATCCAGATGATTTCGCTGTTAGCGAGGCTCTGAGGAACGAATTTGTAAACTTTGTGAACAACCTCTGGAAGCTCGCCAACGACCGAGGAGATGCTTTCAACAAAGGAATTGCCCGCGAATTGAAAAGATGCTGGGTGAGAGCGTCAGACTCGTACATCACGAACGGCCGAGCGCTCCTGTCGGCGGGCTTCGAAGAGACTGCTTCCATAAGCGCTGGCGATACAACATTCATGCAAACTCCAAAGAGCCCAAGAATCGACAGCCCCTTATTTAAGAACATGTGCCCGGCTGATCAAACACGTGGTAAAACGCTCAGAAAGACACGCTCACAGCCCTTTCTCCAAATTGGCCTGCTGCCTCCACCGTCCTCCGCGGGGTACCCCAGAGGCGGGCATGTGCGATCAAGGTCTGAGTCAGTGTCGCAACCGACGTCTGGTGTGAAGCGAGTCTTTACCAGCCTGCGAACCGCTCTTTCCAAATCATCACAGTCCACGCCAATGCGTCGTTGTCACCAGGTACCCAGTCGAATCTTGGCGGTTCCCCGGACAGATCTTTTGGGAGTTCCGAATGTCCAAGAGAGGCTGAAGAAAGTTAGGCAAGAGCACGAGAATAACGAAGGGAACGATAGCCTAGTTGTCGAGCCTCCAACTTCGGACCCCTATGCTGAGCAGCAGGCCGCGAGTGTGCTGAACGAGGCGATATCGCTATGGCAATCCACCGAAGAGCCTTCGCCAAACTCAACACACGGAGATGATCCATTCATATTTGATCATGACTCGAAAGGAGACACGTCGGACGAGCAATCACCGACTTCTGAACCTGGGCACCTGAACGCGGAGGACATGGATACGAATGAAAAAGGGGTCACTCCCTCACAGTCTTCCGCTGAGTTGGATCATAGAATCGAGTGCATCCTAAAGAAACAAAGAGGTCTGAGGAAGCTACCGGCGGGCGATTTGCGAAATGCTACGCACATCGCCGACTTGCAGGGTATGCGGCGTACCAGCAGCACAACGCAATCAATTTCGACTATAGGCTCTGCACCCAAATCACCACGAACTCCGTTCTTCATCAATACAGCTGCTCCCGAAGACTCTGCGGATCAGGTCTTAGTAGGCCTTGGAATCAGATCTTTGGAGGAGATCCTCAAGTTGCGAGACCTTCCTGAAGTCGCGGCAGAGGAGACAGGAGTAGATGCTGCTTTGGCAAAGCTTGAGGGTCGAGCCACCGGAGTAAATACAATCCCGAACGGACCGCAGCTTGCAAGCTCTCCCGAGTCTAGCGACAGCAGCAATGTTAACTCCTTCCCTTTCGAACAGCCACCAGGGCTTGTGATGCCTCATATGCCACTCAACGGGGCATCTGAGTTCATAATGCCAACAGAACTGACACCACCTCCTTCAGGAAGAGATACGGAATCTTCCAGGAGTACTGTCAGTGAAGATGAGGCTGTTCGAGTTTCGAAACTATTCAGCTTCGGCGATGTGGCCGCTCCAAGGATGGCAAATCCATCGCCCATTTGCCTCCCACGCCCTTCACAGTTGCATCGAGCTTTCGTGTTCGACCATGATTCCCAGGAACTGGCCAGACACTTTACGATGATAGAGAGAGATATACTGGCGGAAGTCGACTGGTTAGAGCTTCTTCATGGATGGCCAAATCCTGGACGACTCAGCAGTCTCACAAGCTGGGCTTCTTTCCCCTACAGGGAGAAAATCGGTGGAGTAAGTGTCGCGATTGCGCGATCGAATTTGGTAAGTGGACATAATCTGCCCGAAAGAAGTAATGTTACTCATATGCGAGTTGCAGACATCGAACTGGGTCACCTCCGAGGTCTTCCTCACAACAGACAATCGTGAAAAGGTGCAGCTAGTTGAGAAGTACATACGCATTGCTTCTCATACCCTCCGTTTCTGTAACTTCTCGACCACTGTCCAGATTGTCCTCGGTCTGTCATCACCTTATCTAGAAGGGCTGACGGAAGTCTGGGATGCAGTGTCGCACACGGAAGCCGGGATTTACCAGGAGTTGAAGCAACTCGTGAACCCTCAAAAGAACTGGGAGAACCTGCGATTCACCATGGATCGAGCATCTGTAAATGCACAGACCGGATTCTTACCTTTTATCGGGGTTTATCTTGCGGAGTTGGTCGACAATAGCAAACGACCGGCGCTTGTGCACGCCCAAGGCAACGGCGAACCGCTGGTCAACATTCAGCGGTATCGACATGTAGCGAGCATCGTGAAAGCCCTTTTGAACATGGTCCACGCTAGTCAAAGATATCGCTTTGCTCGCAATGTACACACTTTCAACAAATGCTTATGGATTGCCTGCTTGAACGACACGGATATGCGACGCCATTCGGGCATTATGGTCTGAATGATATGACATGACTTGATTAGACATTTGGATTTGCCTCTCTCTTTCATTTATTGGAAATCAGGTGGCGTTAATGGAGTCCGGCGTAGAAAGGACATTATGTTTGTTTTATCTCTATCGCTGCTAATACATAGTATCGTGCGCACTTCGATCACCGGAGCTTATAAAGCTTGTGCACGTTCGTTTTACCAGCGGCTTCGCAAGACCAGTTCACCTCAATGTCCAACTCGCGGGAGTTGTCAGCAGCCTTGCCATAACGGATGCTACCCTTGACAATATCGCCCTCCTTCAGCTCAATGGCTTCATCCAACATGAGTAAAGTCTGGTGCCAGTGAGTGTCCTTACCCTTAGGACCGGTAGTAAAGGCGTTACCCTCCTTTGGTTTCCACGACTCAGCGAGAGCATCCGCTTCAATCTCGGCCCCCCGAGCAGTGAAGTATGTGTCGAACCAAATCAAGAAAGATGTCAGAGGTCCTGCTTTCTCAGTCTTGATCTCGAAGTTTGAGGTGAATGACAGATCGTCAACAGTAATGTCATGTGCTGGTAGAGGTTTGAAGACGCCGGCGTTCGTATTCAAGTATTTTGCCTGGATCGATTCCACATGAGCCTCATCCAAGATACCTTCCTTCATCGCAGTCATCTTGAAACCGTACACCTCATTCCAGAAGTGGTATTTGTCATTGATGTACTCTTCGTCAGACAAACCGGCGACGAGCAGGCGGGTTTCCGATGGAATCATCAAGCCGTCTTTGATAAGGTATCTATCACGGGCGTTAAGGACCGAGTCGTACATGGATTCGTAGATCAATCCATAACCCATCCACTCAGATACAATGATATCAACCTCCTTGACAGGAAGTTCAAGGTCCTCGATTTTCCCCTGAAGAACAGTGACGATCTTGTCCAAACCGTTCTCCATGACGTTTGCACGAGCTTTGTGGACGATTGAAGAGTTGTCGACAGCGAAGACCTTAGCAGCACCCGCTTTGGCACAGAACATGGAAAGGATACCAGTACCACATCCAACGTCGAGGACAACCTTGCCCACGAAGAGGTGTTTGTTGTCATAGATGAAGTCTCTGTAGCCCTCGGTTCTCGCAGTATCTTTCAACATGGTTTCGTGAATCTCGTTGTGGCCATATGACTCGAAGTAATGAGTGTCATCGTCACGCTTGAACTCAGGAAGCTTGTCATTCGAGGAGTCTTGCTTGGACTCAAAAGACTCCCGCACAGCATTCTTGTATTCGGTAAACTGAGTTCGCAAATCCGCGAGCTCCTTCGCAAGACGCTCAACAGTAGCATTCGGATCGGATGACTCCACGTTGGAAGGAACCACTTCGTCATCCTCGTCGTCCAAGTCGAAGATCAAAGGGTCATTCTCGAGAACCGGCCTCAAGTAAGTCTCACCCTCCAGGTACTCCTTAGACTCAAGATCAGGCTTCTCTCCAATCTGCACCTTAGACCGGATGTAGTTGATCAAGCGAATGCATCCATAAATGTCCAGGTTGTTACTCTTGCGGTATGCATAGAAATCGAAGGAGTGCTCAAGAGTGCAGTGAGCGAACACATCGGCAATTGAAGGCAAGCTCTTGTGGCAGAACAGGCATTGAGCTTCCGTAAGCTCGGCGTCAGAAAAGTCGTCCCAATCAGAGTCTTCGACGTCGTTGTCGGACACAGGATCACGGTCAATAGGCAACTCAGACGACATTTTGTTTGTTTCGTGTAATTAAGGTTTTCCTCGAGGCAAAATTAGGAGTGGCTGAGGAGGCCGTGCAGTAACGTTGATACCCGAATGCGGCGATATACGCAAAGGTTCGAAACTCATTGAGATAACGTATCTCTGTATGCTATTCCTTACTCTCTATCGTATTTTACCACTCTCGGTAGCACTTACAACTTCAACAATTGTAACATGAACCTAGTTCCCTGAATTTCTTGCTCTTCATCCGCAACGACATCACCCTCGACATTCTCCGCACCGGCCTTCTCCATTGGTCTTCGCAAAGTCTTGACCAACAACTCCTCATGTTGAGTGATGACATTGTCCAAGCCAAGGGTATCCTCGTCCACCACACGATAGAGCATCCTCACGTCATCCGTCGCAACCAAACCAGCCTTCTTTCGTAGACGCTGCACTCGGTTGATGACTTCACGCGCAAGACCTTCTGACTGAAGCTCGGGGTGGATAGCAATGTCGAGCAAGACGAGGACGTCCTGGTCGGTGTTGGTGTCGTAACCCTGGTTCTTCTCCGCATCAATACCACGAACAACCTGCAAGTCCTCCTCAACGAGCTTGACGCCGTTGACCTCAATCTCCTTCTCGGCGATAAACTTCTTGACATCAGCAGTGGTGAGCAATGGCAGAGCACTCTTGACCTTGACCATATCCTTCCTGAGCTTCTTACCAAGGACGGGCCAGTCAGCCTGAACCTTGTACTGCACACCGTACTTGTCCTCATCAGCAGTCAAGACCAAGTCGCGAACGTTGAGCTCCTCCACGATGTAACCCTTCAAGGACTCGACATCCTCGAGGTAGGAAGCATCGGGGTGGATGACAACAAGCTCCTTCAAAGGGGTCTTCAAACCAATGGTGTGCTTCTCACGCAAGTTACGACCGAGGTCAATGACCTTCTGCATGCGGCCGACGCGGGTCTGGATGGCCTCATCCAAGAACTCCTCACGCACGGGAGGGAATCCAATGAAGTGGACAGAGCGGTCATCCTTCGCGAAGGTACCCACAGGAACGTACTCGCGAAGCTTCTGGTAAATGGTCTCGGTAAGGAACGGAGTGAAAGGACCCATGGTGCGGACAAGAGTAAGAAGAACATCGTAGAGGGTGTTGAGAGCGAAGATGGTGTCCTCCTTGCCGAACTCACCCTTGAGACGTCTGCGGTTAAAACGAATGTACCAGTTGGTCATGTCTTCAATGAGGTTGAGCAACTTCGGCACGACAGTGTACAGACGGTACTCGTCCATCTCCTTCTTGACGAACTTGATCAAAGACTGGCACGAAGCAAGCATCCATCTGTCCATGACGTTCTCGCTGACAGGCATCTCGGTGTTGAACCTGAAGTCGACACCGTGGTTCTTCTTCAAGAGAGCAGCCTGACCCTCGAAGAACTTGAAAGAGTTCCACCAGGGCAAGAGAACCTTGGAAACAATCTCCTTAACACCCTCCTCCTTGAACTTGAGAGTCTCAGCACGGACGACAGGAGAGTTGATAAGGTAAAGACGGAGAGCATCAGCACCAAACTTATTGAGGATAGCCGTAGGCTCAGGGTAGTTCTTAAGCCGCTTAGACATCTTCTTTCCGTCAGCAGCCAAGACCAAACCGTTGACAATGACGTTCTTGAAAGGCGCCTGACCGAAGAGGTGGGTACCGAGGACGAGAAGGGTGTAGAACCAACCACGGGTTTGGTCAAGACCCTCACCGATGAAGTCGGCGGGGAAGGTGTTCTCGAAGCCCTCCTTACCCTCGAAGGGGTAGTGCTTGGAAGCGTAGGGCATAGAACCAGACTCGAACCAACAGTCAAAGACCTCCTCAACACGGCGAAGAACGCCCTTACCCTGCTTGGACGGGATGGTGATGTGGTCAATCTTGTCGCGGTGAATGTCGGTCAAGTCGCCGCAACCAGAGAGCTCCTGAAGCTCAGCGACGGAACCAACACAGACAACCTCCTGGAAGTCATCGGAGACCCAGAGAGGAAGAGGAGTTCCCCAGTAACGGTTTCGGGAAATGTTCCAGTCACGGGCGTTAGCAATCCAGTTGGCGAAGCGCTTCTCCGAAACGAAGGAAGGAACCCAGCGGGTGCGAGCGTTGGCGTCCAACATCTGTCCGGTGATGTTCTTGACACGAACGAACCAGGCGGGAACGGTACGGTAGAGGAGGGGAGTGTCGGATCTCCAACAGAAGGGGTAAGAATGCATAATCTGGCTCTGAACAATCAAGCGTCCGTTGGCCTTCAACACCTTCTGAATGTCCTTGTCGGCCTCCTTAACGTGCTTACCCTCGAAGTCAGGGACCTCGCTGGTGAACTTACCGGACTCATCGATAGGGCAAGGAGGGTGGATCTCGTCACCGACAACACCGTGCTCAGTGCAGACGCGGTGATCGTCCTCACCGAAAGCAGGAGCCTGGTGGACAATACCGGTACCGCTGTCAGAGGTGACGTAACCGTCAGTAAGAACCTTGAAACCACGACCCTTGAACTTGTCGGCGTAGTATGGGAAGAGAGGCTCGTACTCGAGACCTTTCAAGTCCTTTCCGGGAATCTTCTCGAGGATCTTGAACTTGGCGGTCTTGGGGTTCTTGTAGAGGGTAGAGAGGCAGTTCTCGAGGAGGATGTAGTTGTGGCCCGAAGCTTCGTCGTGGATCTTGATGTAGGTGAAGTCGGGGTTGACACAGAGCGCCAAGTTGGAAGGAAGAGTCCATGGAGTGGTCGTCCATGCGAGGAAGGAGGTGGAGGGGTCGGAAACAAGGGGGAAAGCAACCGTTACTGCGGGGTCGTTGACGTCCTTGTAGTTTTGCTGAGCCTCGAAGTTACTCAGAGGAGTAGTACAGCCAGTAGAGTAAGGCATGACCTTCATTCCACGGTACACCTGACCCTTCTCGAAAAGCTGCTTGAACACCCACCAAACGGACTCCATGAAGGGAGTGTTGAGAGTCTTGTAGTCCTCCTTGTCAATCCAACGACCAATGCGCTCGATTGTGTGCTTCCACTCGTCGGCGTAACGCATGACGATAGCGCGACATTCAGCGTTATACTTGTCAATACCCATCTTCATGACATCGTCCTTGCCGGTGATGTTCAAGCGTTTGTCGATCTCGTGCTCGACGGGGAGACCGTGGGTGTCCCAGCCGAACTTGCGCTCGACGTAGTGACCTGTTGACTGAGCGTAACGGGTGACAGTATCTTTGATGGTCGAGGCGAGGATGTGACCGTGGTGAGGAAGGCCGGTAGCGAACGGAGGACCATCGAAGAAGACGAAGGGCTTACCGTCCTTGGTGATCTCAAGGGAGGTCTCGTAGGCCTGGATGTCCCTCCAGAACTGGACGATCTTCTCTTCCTCTGCGACGAAGTTAATCGACATCTTGGGAGTGCTCGAGAATGGAGTTTACTTGAGCTGCACGACGTACAAAAAGTGAGGTCCCCAGATGCAGGTGAGATGTCGGCAGTCACACCCGCTGCCTAGGATAAGATGAGATTATAAAGACAACAATTTGCAGGGCTTACAGATCAAGAAGGATCATCTACAATGGCTCCAGTAACAGCCGAGGACTGCTCATGTCGCGGTGAGTCTTGATGGGCATGTGCGGCCGGGGAGCGCTTTAACTTTGTAGCGTGCTGCAGCGCTTCGAGGTCAAGCAGTAACGTTGAACCCGTCAAACGGATCTGATCCAACCATGGCTTCGGTCAAGGACATCGTCAAGGTCCCTATCTTGGGCAAGGACAACTTGATCCAGGTGGGATACAACTTGCGTCAGCACCTCGTCGAGGATATCTTGGAGAACATCAAGTCCTCGACCTACGTGATCATTACCGACACCAACCTTGCTCCTCGTTACCTCCCTTCTTTGGAGGAGGCCTTCAGGAATGCCTCTCAGAAGTACACTCCGGCGCCGAGGCTCTTGACCTACACCATCCCTCCCGGAGAGACTTCCAAGTCCCGTGCGACCAAGGCCGAGATCGAGGACTGGCTCCTCTCTGAGGAATGCACCAGGGACACCGTTATTCTCGCTATGGGAGGAGGTGTTATTGGTGACATGATCGGTTACGTTGCTGCCACCTTCATGCGCGGTGTCAGGTTCTGCCAGATCCCTACCACTTTGCTGGCTATGGTTGACTCTTCGATCGGTGGAAAGACTGCTATCGACACTCCCCTTGGCAAGAACCTCATCGGAGCCTTCTGGCAGCCCGAACGTATCTACATCGACTTCTCTTTCTTGGAGACGCTCCCCGAGCGCGAGTTCATCAACGGTATGGCTGAGGTTATCAAGACTGCTGCGATCTGGAGCGAGGAGGACTTCATCCGTTTGGAGGACAACAACGAGATCGTCTTGAACGCTATGCGCACTACAGGCCAGGCCGGTGCCTCCAAGTTCGCCGAGATCAAGGATCTCCTCCAGGCTATCGTCCTTGGCTCCGTCCGCACTAAGGCTTACGTCGTCTCCGCTGACGAGCGTGAGGGGGGTCTACGTAACCTCCTCAACTTCGGTCACTCCATTGGTCACGCTTACGAGGCTATCCTCACTCCTCAGATCCTTCACGGTGAGTGTGTTGCCATCGGTATGGTCAAGGAGGCTGAACTCGCCCGTTTCCTGGGTGTCCTCAAGCCTATCGCTGTCGGACGTTTAACCAAATGTTTGACCGCGTACGGCTTACCTAGCACCGTTGAGGACAAGCGCATCAAGAAGCTTTCCGGCGGCAAGCACTGCCCCGTTGACCAGCTCCTCAAGATCATGGCTGTTGACAAGAAGAACGACGGTAAGAACAAGAAGATCGTCCTCCTTTCCGGTATTGGTAAGACCTACGAGAAGAAGGCATCCACCGTCCAGGACGATGTCATCCGCAAGATTTTGGCTGTCGACCTCGAGATTGGACAGGTTTCTTCCAAGCTCGGTGAGAAGGAGACTGTTATCACTCCTCCCGGATCCAAGTCCATCACGAACCGTGCCTTGGTTCTTGCTTCCCTTGCCAAGGGAACTTGCCGTCTCAAGAACATGTTGGCCTCTGACGACACTCAGCACATGTTGACTGCCATGCAGTTGCTCGGTTCCGCCGAGTTCCAGTGGGAGAACGAGGGTGAGGTCTTGGTTGTGAACGGTGGTCTCCAGTCCCTCAAGGCCCCTGCACAGGAACTCTACCTTGGTAACGCCGGTACTGCAGCCCGTTTCTTGACCACTGTCTGCACGCTAGTCAACTCTGGCGATGCTAAGCGTGAGGAGGTCGTTTTGACCGGTAACGCTCGTATGAAGCAGAGACCTATTGGTCCCCTCGTCGACTCCCTCCGCTCCAACGGTGCCCAGATCGAGTACTTGGAGTCTGAGGGCTGCTTGCCTTTGCGCATGAAGACCGATGTCGGTCTCAAGGGTGGACGCATCGAGCTCGCTGCTACTATCTCCTCCCAGTACGTCTCCTCTTTGTTAATGTGCGCTCCCTTCGCCAAGGAGCCCGTCACTCTCGCTCTTGTTGGTGGTCAGCCCATCTCCCAGCTCTACATTGATATGACCATCTCCATGATGGCGTCTTTCGGAATTCATGTTACGCGCTCTAAGACCGAGGCCAACACCTACCACATCCCTCTCGGAGAGTACGTTAACCCTGCTGAGTATGTCATCGAGTCCGACGCCTCCTCTGCTACTTACCCTCTCGCCATCGCTGCCATCACTGGTACCAAGTGCACTATTCCCAACATTGGCTCGGGATCTTTGCAGGGTGACGCCCGCTTCGCCGTCGATGTGTTGATGCCCATGGGTTGTACCGTCGAGCAGACCCTTACCAGCACTACTGTTCAGGGTCCTCCTGTCGGCACCCTCCAGCCCTTGCCTCACGTTGACATGGAGCCTATGACCGATGCTTTCTTGACTGCATCCGTCCTCGCTGCCGTCGCTCAGGGTCGCAACGGCGCTGACAACACTACCAACATCACTGGTATTGCCAACCAGCGTGTGAAGGAGTGCAACCGTATTGCTGCCATGATTCACGAGCTCGCCAAGTTCGGTGTTGTCTGTAACGAGTTGCCTGACGGTATCTCTATCAACGGTATCAACTACAAGAACTTGAAGAAGCCTACTGGCGGTGTCTTCTGCTACGACGACCACCGTGTTGCTATGTCTTTCTCTGTCTTGTCTATCATCGCTTCCGAGCCTGTCTTGTTGCTCGACAAGCAGTGTGTCGGTAAGACCTGGCCTTACTGGTGGGATGTCCTCGAGAACAACTTCGTGGTTCCTATCAAGGGTGTCGAGATCAAGCCTTCTTCTCACAAGTCCACCTCTGTTCAGGTTGACAAGGACTCTAGTGTTGTCCTTATCGGAATGAGGGGTGCGGGTAAGACCACTATGGGTGTTCTTGCCGCCAACATCTTGCACCGTCCCTTCGTCGACCTTGACCAGTACATGGAGGAGATTACCGGCAAGACCATCCCTCAGATCATTGAGGAGGTCGGATGGGAAGGTTTCAGGAAGAAGGAAACGGAGATTCTCGAGGAGTTCTTGAGGACTAAGCCTAGGGGTTACGTCGCGGCTTGTGGCGGTGGTGTTGTTGAAACTTCGGAAAACAGAGATATCCTCAATGCCTACATCAAGGATGGCGGTATCGTTGTTCACATTCACCGTAACATTGATGCCGTCATTCAATACCTTAACATCGATAAGACCAGACCGGCTTTCGTCGATGATCTCATGGGTGTCTGGCTCAGGCGCAAGCCATTCTTCAAGGAGTGCAGTTCCTTCCAGTACTACAGTCCCTCGGCACGTATCGACCAGTCTTCTGAGTCCTCGTCCGCTTCTTTCCGCAACATCTCTATTGACTTCGCTCGCTTCCTGAGAAATATCTCTGGCGAGGGTCGCTTCCACGAGGCATTGATGCGCAAGCAGCGATCATCTTTCGTGTCTCTTACCTTCCCGGATGTCCGTGGAGCTCTGAGCACTCTGTCGAAGGTTACCGAAGGATCCGATGCTGTTGAGCTCCGTGTTGATCTCCTCCGCGAGGAAGGGCAACCCGCTGCGTACCCATCGCTCGACTACGTTGCCGAGCAGTTGTCGGTCCTCCGTGAGTGGACCCCGCTGCCTATCGTTTTCACTATTCGCACTGCTCCTCAGGGTGGTCAGTTCCCCGCTACCGCAGAAGATGTTGCGCTCCAGTACATGTTGAGTGCCATCAGCTGGGGTGTTGAGTACGTCGATCTCGAACTTGGCTGGTCCAAGGAGACTCTGCAGAAGGTTGTTAAGAGCAAGGGATCCTCGAAGATCATCACCTCTTGGCACGACTGGTCTGGTGCCCAGCCATGGTCAAGCCCCATGTGGACCCAGAAGTACAAGCTCGGCCGCGAGTACGGTGACATCGTCAAGCTCATCAACAAGGCCGATACCATCGAGGACAACTTCAGGCTCGAGCAGTTCCGCAGGGATGTTACTGCCGCTGAGCCCGGACCCCTGATCGCCATCAACATGGGCCGCGTCGGTCAGCTTTCGCGTGTCTTGAACCCTGTCATGACTCCCGTTACTCACCCGGCTTTGCCCTTCAAGGCTGCTCCTGGTCAGTTGTCTGTCGTGGAAATCAACCAGGGATTGACCATCTCCGGTCTTCTCGCCCCCAAGACCTTTCACTTGTTCGGAACCCCGATCTCGCACTCTAGGTCCCCTGCACTTCACAACAGCTCCTTCCAGGCTCTCGGACTTCCCCACAAGTACGAGCTCTACGAGACTGCTGATGTCCAGGCTTTGCAGAACGTGATCCGCGGCGAGGACTTCGGTGGTGCTTCCGTGACCATCCCTCACAAGCTTTCCATCATGCCTTTGTTGGACGAGATCTCCCTCGATGCCCAGACCATCGGTGCTGTCAACACCATCATTCCTCAGGTTAGGGATGGTAAGACCGTCTTGATTGGTGACAACACTGACTGGATCGGTATCCGCGAGTCCATCTCTCGCGCTATCGCTCCCGTCCTTCCTCAAGGCTCTGCTTTCGTCATCGGTGCTGGTGGTACGTCCCGTGCTGCCATCTTCGCTCTCAAGCAGATGGGCTTCTCCACCATCTGCCTCGCGAACCGCACCTCCGACAAGTTGGCCACCATCGTTCAGTCCTTCCCCGCCGACTTCAACTTGATCCCCGTTGCTTCCCAGGCCGAGGCTGCCGAGGCATTCAAGAAGAACGGCGCACCTATGGTTGTTGTGGCTACTGTTCCCGCTGACATTCCCATGGCGGAGAACTTGACTGGTATCGTTAACGAGATCCTTGCTAACGGTGCTGAGACCAAGACCAAGGTTCTGCTTGACTTGGCTTACAAGCCCTTGGTTACCCCTCTCATGCGGCGGGCTGAGAAGGCTGGATGGAAGGCTGTGCAGGGTCTTGATGTGTTGTTGGAGCAGGGAGTCGAGCAGTTCCGTCTGTGGACCGGCATGAACGCACCCTACGAGGTCGCTTCCAAGGCCGTCTTCGGTGAGCAGTAAAGGTGTATGGTCTGAACATTTGAGGGATATTATGTTAGACTTTCAAAGGAAAAGATAACAATGAACAAATACTATGTCAATTAAACAACTACCCGTTTCATATCCTACACACCCTTCAACCATAAGAGAACGAACCAAATACATAACGTCACTACCAAAAGAATTCAAAAGTCCATAACAAGAACGTGAAAGCCAGTAAACAATCAAAAGCAAAGCTAGAACGCCCATTACAGTCACTGCCGCCATTCTATCTTCTAACCCCAGACGCACTTTTCACGTCTTTCCAAATATATCGTACACTCCTTCCCATCCGTAATCTCATTCCTCGGCATTCATACTCGACCGTACAGTCAGACCGGCGGAGCCATACTCGTAAACTGCTCAGCCGAGAGCGCCTCTTCAGCACTCTGACTCGCGGCCATCGCCTGAGCCTGCGCTTGTCCTCTCGGCGGCTTACCCAAACCATGCTTGACCCTCCTATGCCTTACTAATGCATCCGCTCGTGCAAATACCTTGTCGTCACCGCAGATCTCACACTTGTACTCTGGCTTCTTCTGCGCGTGAATCGTCTCCTGATGACGAATGAGATCGTAGGGACGGGAGAAGACTTTATTGCAGGGGAGGCCGGTGTTGGGGTTGTTCCAGTCGCAGCGGTGGGGACCATGAGAGCGGGAATTTGGTTTTGAGGGGGTACTTCCCGTGTGGCTTGCAGAGTGGGTCATTGGGCGGGATTGCAGGTGCGCTGGCTGTTGATGGAATAGATGAGCATTGGCACTGCGAGGCGAGGGTGGAGCTGTGTTAGGAGCCGAAGCGGTACCCTGCAAAGCTTGAGGGAACGGATGTCTGCTTATGGCATCTCCGTTGTGCGTACGCTTGTGCGCCGACAAAGCCTGAGTATTGTCGAATCTTCTGCCACAATCAACGCAAGCGTACGAGTTGCGAGGAGCATCAGGTTTGAAACTATCCGTGCTGGCAACCGACTGAGTCGAGTACCCCGTACCGGGTCGACTGTATTGAGCCTGGTTCCGGGCTGGTTGAGGCAGATACTCGTTATCACTGTCCTGCGAGAATTGTCGTCCAGACGACGAGGACGATAAATCCGAGGAACCTGACATCAACTGCGGAACCAAGTTCTGACGATGCTCTAGAACCTGAAGTGGAGGTGGCATAGCATTATGCGGGACAAAGTTGGGAACTGTCGATTCCTGACTGTCACTTCCATAACTGTTGCCGTTGATGGTATCCGCACTCCTTTGTGACAGCTGCGAGTCGATGGTACTCTCTGCACTAAGACTAGGTGGCGAGAACAATCCTCGCGGAGGCGGCTGCTCAAGTTCGGGGAAATCCAAAAATGCCTCTTTCGGGGACACGGTTTGCTGCGGTAGCGCAGGTCCCTCTTCATCTCGTAACCTTCTGACGGATTCAACCATAGCATTGCTTTGCTGTCTCTGCTCCATCTGCCTTCCTTGAGTGGGGAAGCCCATGTGAACCACCGGCGGGTACCATGATTGATCGTCAAGAGGTGGAGGTGCCATGGCAGAAGTGTACGAACCGACACTGGCCGATCCCATGCTCGATGGAGATCCATCATCGGATGGCTGATTAAGCTCAGGGAAGGCATTGATCAGACGCTGGATGTCCTCATTCTGCTGGTAGTTGTCATCATACTCCTGCAGTGAAGGCTCCCTATGCTTGGGAATATGCTGATAGAGCTCATCCTCGACGATATCTGTAAGCGTTCTGTCGAGCTTCGGGAACTTTGGGATGAAGGGTGGTGGATCATCTGTAGCTTCGATTAGCACGGAGAGCTTCGCCAGACACCCATGTATGCGCACCATGATCACTCCCACCATCCGGCTCCGGCGTGACATATCTCGAACTTACTGAAGGCGAAGGAATAGGCGTGATCGGGTTGCGGTAGTCGCCCATGCTGTTGTGCATGGGCATAGTGTTAGTGTTAACATTCAGGTATCCATCCGCCGAGACCGCCCTCCTGTGTCCGCCGTCATTACTGTCACTCGGCTGCAAGTTCTGGAATTGTGCTGGATTCGAATGAGGTATAGGCGCGAACGTATAGTCGCTTTGTACTGGCGTAGGGTAACTGTACACCCAGTCCTTCGGATCGAAAGCAGAGAACCCTTGGGCCTCTGGGACAGGCTGCGATGATGGAGGAGGATCGACGATAACGGGAAAGTCCCTGTACGGAGCGTCTTCGTCGCCGAACAGGACGAAATCCCCCTGTGGTGGAGCTGTGTTCATGGTGGTTGTAGTGGTCGTCGTGCTTTGCGTTTCGTCGGCGTTCAGTTCTCGCCGTCGCGATATCGATGGGAGCGGGGATATCGACCACACGTCATACCACCGCGTCATCCACGGAACGCAGGAAGCAGGGACTCTGATCCAGAAGGCGCTGAAATGGAATCTGACTCATCTTCTTGTACAAATACATACATGACATCAGCACGTCCGCACGTCAGCCATCCACGCACTCTGAGGCAGCCATCCGGGGCCGCGCATGATCCACTGACAACGGGAGTGAAGAACAATAAGGAAACGAACAAGATGGAATTGGCCAATTCAGGTTTATTTGAATCCGGATAGAAAAAGCAAAAGTAGAACCCCAGTATAACTCCAGTAACCCGAAAGACAAGTACCCAGTTTGTTGTGTAAAATGAAAACACCCTCCTTTAACCCATTATCCTCCTATCACCATCACAGAAGAGACACGCTTAAGCACGCTCACCACGGAGACGGCGGGCAAGGGACATGTCCTTGGGCTGGATGGTAACACGCTTGGCGTGGATGGCGCAAAGGTTGGTGTCCTCGAAGAGGGAGACGAGGTAAGCCTCAACAGCCTCCTGGAGAGCACCGATGGCGGAAGACTGGAAACGGAGGTCGGTCTTGAAGTCCTGGGCGATCTCACGGACGAGACGCTGGAAGGGGAGCTTGCGGATGAGGAGCTCGGTAGACTTCTGGTAACGACGAATCTCACGGAGAGCGACGGTACCGGGCCTGTACCTGTGGGGCTTCTTGACACCACCGGTCTGGGCGGGGGCGGACTTGCGAGCGGCCTTGGAGGCGAGCTGCTTACGGGGAGCCTTTCCACCGGTAGACTTGCGAGCGGTTTGCTTGGTACGAGCCTGAGAGGAGACAGGTTAGCATATAGGTCGATGAATGTGTGCGAATCAATGCCACTCACCATTGTTGAATGTGTTGTTGAGAGTTGTTGAAGAGATACTTTGTTGGATGGAGCTCTGGTTGACGGGGTGGTGGAGGGTATTAATAGGGGCGTGTCGAAGTGCGAGTTTCCGAGAGCGCGCGCGCGGGGGGACGACGAAGACGCGTTGCGTGGTTGACTTGATCCGCGACGAACGTTGACGGGAAATCACTGGGGAAGAGCGGAATGGAGCAGAAGAAAGAGACGACGACGCTTGTGTAGCTGATGAATAGAGCTATTCTCGCGTCTCTCCTTCTTGTCCTCCGCGTCCTGAAGGCTGTGATCACGGCGCGGTGCACTCGTTCCCAGGCTGATCAGAAGCAGAGTAAGCCTTCCCGATTAGGAAGGCAACTTGATCAAGCGGTACCCGACCTCCACCAAGAGCGCGTCGAGGAGAGCGATGGAGCAGGCAGAGGAACGAGACCGCTTCAAACCGAATCGATATATCATTTCTCTCCACTTTCACTCGTTCACTCTGCCTGGTTTCACGCGGCCGGGTCTCCCACTCCACCTGATCGTCCGCAACGCGCTCTCACGTCCATCCCCGGCGACATCGACCATCAACCGAAACGCAGCAACGCTAACTCCTCCACCCTCCAACTCACATAAAACCCATTCACTCCCACCTCAACCTCAATCCCCATCAACTTACAACAAAGTCAACTAGGACATCCAGCTCTTAGTTACTTGAACCGTATCTCCTCAACAAACCTCAACAAAAGAACTTATCAATAATGTCTGGCCGTGGAAAGGGTGGAAAGGGTCTCGGAAAGGGTGGTGCCAAGCGTCACAGGAAGATTTTGCGTGACAACATCCAGGGTATTACCAAGCCCGCTATCCGTCGTCTCGCTCGTCGTGGTGGTGTCAAGCGTATCTCCGGTCTTGTATGTTCTTCCCTTATCGCTCAAGTCTTGAATCAAGTTCTAACATGTTTGTCGCAGATCTACGAGGAGACCCGTGGTGTCTTGAAGACCTTCCTTGAAGGTATCATCCGTGACGCCGTCACCTACACTGAGCACGCTAAGCGCAAGACCGTCACCTCCCTCGACGTCGTTTACGCTCTCAAGCGCCAGGGCCGTACCATCTACGGTTTCGGTGGTTAAACGTCTCGCCGGTCCCCCCGCCGAAGAGTGTGAAAGGAGTGTGGTTTTCTTGTTATTTCGGGAAACTTGGGTCTGTTCGGTTACTTGGAGTTTATGGGTCTTTTTTTTTTACTTTTTCTCTTTACAATCGCGGTCGTTATCGTTGCGCGGATTATCAGTGTGAAGTCTAGGCAGAAATGCAAGCTGTTCTCTACAATTTGTTCTTCCTCTTATTGTCAATTTGTAAATGATAGACTGCTATGCTAGATTGTGTGTACAACTATTGCTTTCCATTCTGCTGCATCTGCCTCTGCAATGCCTGCAAAGCTTCAATTTGCGCCTGAATAGAAGCAGGATCAGTCGGTCCTGGTGCAGCCTGTGCCACCGGCGCCGGTGGTGGAGCAGGAGCAGCTGCCTGCTGATACACCTGTTGAGGTTGAGGTTGCGACCACTGTTGCTGCTGTGCTTGTGCCCACTGCTGTTGCTGTTGCTGCATCATCTGCGCAAAGAACGCAGGGTTGACGTGTGCTCCAGGTGGCAACTGAGGTGGGAAGGGTGGTGGAGCCATGTATGGGTTGAACACACCCATCATGTTCATGTCTGGCGCTGGCTGTTCTTGTTGCTGGTGCTGGGGGTACTGCTGGGGGGCGTATTGTTGCTGGTATGGCTGGGAGTAGACCTGGGATGGTGATTGGGTGTGGGAGTGGGGGTGGTGCATATCCGCACGACCTTGCTGAGGCGAGCGAGCTCCACCACGGCCACCGCGGCCTCCTCTACCCCCACGGTCACGGTCTCCGCGTCCGCCGTTTTGCTGTTTGTTCCCACCCTTTCCGCCGCGGCCGCCGCGAGCAGCGGCTGGTGGTGTGGGTGGTGGTGCATTCTGGAGTTCGTGCAAGTTCGTAGGACGAGCGAGGGGCTTGTACGGTTCGTCCATGTCTGCTGCCGAACGTGCTGATGGTTGAGCGGGAAGTGCGATACCAGCTGCCTCAGCAGCGAGTGAAAGGTCCGGAGCTGATGCTGCAATAGCCGTAGCTTGTCTCGTTTGTTTCCTTGCTTCCCTCTCTTTCTTCACTCTCCTCTTGTGCTCCGCCTCGGCTTCATCGTCTGAGAATTCCTGTTCCTCGTCGCCTACTTCTTCGTCGTGGACGTTACTTGCGTCTGTACCCTTCAGCGCCTTCAATGGCTGGGTGAAAACGTATTTTGAGTGTTCTGGGACGTGGTAGATCTTCATGCCGACCTTGGCGCCAGTAGCAACGAGCTCTTCATGTGTAGCAAAGCGAGTGGAATATAGAGGGTGTGCGACAGGTCCGAACGTCTCGAAGACGGTGCCGAGGATTGTCCGGTCCTCGAGGCAGAGCAGTGCTCCTTCGTCGAGAACCTGGTAATCACCAGACACGGAAGCGAGAATGATCACAGCCTTATCCAAGACCTGCTGAATCGTACCAAGATACTCCACCTTCATCTCAGGAGTCACGACTACCTCCGGCTTCGCAACCGGTGCCTCTTCAACATCCTGCTCATTCTTTGTGCGAAGAGGACCAGAGGTGCCCTTCTTGCCTCGACCTTCGTCGTCGGAGCCTTCGGCATCGGCTTGGAGGAGTCGGCGTTCGCGTTCTTTGATGGTGAGCTCCTCTTCTTCGTCGGATGAGGACTCGTCGGAGGAGTCGGAGGATGAATCACTGTCGCTGTCGCTGTCGCTTTCTGAGTCAGAGTCGGAGCCGTCAGCGTTGGCTTTTGGCTCCTCTTTGATGGTTTGTGCTTGCTCAGTCGCTTTCTCTTCTCCCTTTACTGCTACCTGCTCTTGTACAACCTTCAGATCATCCGCGACGACCGCGGGAGCCTTCTTCACCTCCTCATCATCAGAGCTGGATGCCAGATCTTCGGAATCATACGGATCCACTGGCGCACTAGGATCTGCCAAGAGTCGATTGAGGACATCAAAGTCGACGCCGTCCTTCTTCGGCGTCGATAGTTGCTCTTGTGCGACAACTTGTGGTGCAGGGGCGGATGTCGAGTTGTCGATGACCTCAACAGCGGGGAACGCAGTCGCAGCATCACGCTTGAGACTGCGTGACTGAACCTCGGTAAGGCCAAATGCATCTTCCTGTTTAACAACAGGCGCAGCGGGTACAGGTGTCGCCTTCAACGCCTCACGCTCCTCCGGCGTGATCTCGCTAATCAAGGACTTCTTCTGAGCTGGCTCCTCTTCCGTAGGCGTCGTCCCAGCCGAAGCCCCTCCCGGCACCAAAAACAAGCCGGGAATCCCTCCCGCATCCACACCAGGCGAACCAAGGTATCCTCCATACGTGCTCGAACGTAGCGCCTCGACTTCCTTGGCCATGGCAGCGTGGGAGAAGCCACCGAGGCCTCCCTCCTGTGCCTTTTGAGAAAGGTTGTCCATGGGATCGAGGGTGTTTTGTCGACTTGCAACTGTCTACAGGTTGTTCTGTTTTTGCCGTCACGTGTTGAGAATCTGCTATCGATACAGTACTCCCGCGTTACCGTTTCCGGCCACCCAGAACTGTCAACGTTACACCACGACGCAAAGTCATGGGGAAAGGTATCTCCGTCCTCGGCGCCTTCTCGATCCTCCTGGTGCCAAGATTGCTGGCATCAACCTACGCGACGATCCAGGATTGCGACGAGGTGTATAACTTTTGGGAGGCTGCACATTACTTGTCTCACGGCAATGGATTTCAGACATGGGAGTACTCGCCGGAGTATGGGATTCGGAGTTGGGCTTATGTCGGACTTCATTGCTTGATTGGCTTGCTTGGAAAGTTGTTCGGACTGAGCAAGGTGCAAGAATGGTACTTCATCCGTGGAGCACTGAGTGTGATCTGTGCTCTGTGCGAAGCTACCTTCTGCGCCTCTGTCTCCCGCAACGTCGACCGGCGAGTCGGTAAATACCTCCTCTACATCCTCGCTGGGAGCGCAGGAATGTTCAATGCATCTGCTGGTACGTCTTACACTTCATTCCTCCAATGGTGCTACTGACACTTCACAGCCTTCCTCCCCTCGTCGTTCTCGATGTACGCCGTCATGCTCGGTCTCGCGACCGCTTTTGAACGACCGAGTCTTTCGAAACCTGTGTGGGGCCTTTTCTGGTTCGCATTGGGTGGACTTCTGGGATGGCCATTTTCGCTAGCTATGGGAACTGTTTTCTACCTCGACGTTCTGGTGCAGGCAGCTCTGCCACCTAATGGCCCAAAGATCAAGGCCGTGGTGCGGGGTGGACTGTTGGCGATCTGCGTGCTGGTATGTTGATGAAAAAGCCGTCATGATTGAAGCTAACTGTCTGTCACACAGGCAATCCTCGTCGGTGTCGACACGATGGCGTACAGGAAACTCCAACTCGTACCCTTCAACATCGTGCTTTACAACGTTCTCTCCGCTGACGAGAACCACGGACCCGATATCTTTGGTACGGAGCCGTGGTGGTTTTATGTCGTTAACCTCATCCTGAACTTTAATGTCGTTTACATCCTTGCTATGCACTCGGCGCCGCTTTGGTGCTTGCAGAGGCTGTTTTCGTCAAGCAGGCAAAGTATTGGCGTGGCTTTGAATGCGATTGCGCCGTTTTACATTTGGTATGCGATCTTTACGGGTCAGCCTCATAAGGAGGAGCGGTTCTTATTTGTTGCGTACCCGGCGTTGTGCTTGAATGGTGCTGTGACTTTGAATGTCGTCGCTGGGTTTGCGTCGAAGCTCAGAGTACCCCGTTCATTGGTCGCAGGTTCCGTCTTGCTTGGAGCAGCCGGGTTGTCCTTGTTACGGGTAATGGCTATCATTACGTCGTTCTCGGCGCCATTGCACGTTTACGAGCCCCTTCAGCAGCTGGCGAATGCTACGGTAACAGCACCAGTGACACTATGTATGGGCAAAGAATGGCATCGCTTCCCATCCTCATACTTCCTCCCAGATGGCGTACGGCCAGAATTCATCAAGAGTGCCTTCACGGGACTCCTGCCTGGTCACTTCTATGAAGAGGCTCCAGATGGTTCAGAGGGGTGGCGACCTGGATCGTGGATGATTCCCGAGGGCATGAATGATGTGAATCAAGAGGAAATGTCGCGTTATGTTCCTTTGGATCAGTGTACGTACTTGGTTGATTCGGACTTTCCGGCGCGCTATGAGGATGCTGAAAAGGGCGAGGATCCACTTGAGCCCAGATATAGTAAGGACGAGGAGACGTGGGAGAAGGTTGCTTGTGAGCCGTTCTTGGACGCAGAGAGAAGCGGCCCATTGGGGAGGGTGGTATACATGCCATTTAAAAAGTATGATCAGAGAGTGTGGGGAGAATACTGTCTTCTGAAGCGAAAGAACCTCTGATTCGTTTTGCACGATTGCGTACGACGCGTGGCATGCTTCCCGATAAATACTCTACCATAGATACTCCTAAAAATCAAATGCAGAAAAGTCCGGTTCCTCAAACATTGTTGGCGGAGGCGCTTTGAGACCCTTCATCTTTGCTGTAATTTCCTTGACAGGCATGTCTGCGATGACAGAGCTTCGTCGTCGTAGGTGACCTGGACGGATGACGTTTACATCCTCAGCCCGTTTCTTGACTAGAGTCAAGGCTGCTGAGACGAACGTCCAGTTCTTTATCAGATCCAAAGCGAGGACTTCGCAGCCCATGCGGTTATAGGTCTTAGCCATATGAAGGATGAAGTCGAACTCGAGCTTTGGTGGGATCTCGGAAGCGCCCTTCAATGTTTGTAAAGACTTTTCCCGAATTTCGCGGTAGAGAATGACAAGAGCAGGGTCGTCAGCGTACGCGTCGTCTGACTTGATCATTGGTCCAGGAATTTCGATGAGGGTTTCCAGAGGAGTTATCAGACCTCGTACAGCCTTGTCTCGGGCCTTCAACATCCAGAATGCCCAATTTGCAAGCCATCGATCGCCCTTTTCGGCAGCCAGAGGGAGAATGTGCCGTTCCAGAATATCTTTGAAGACTGGACCGTTATCTCCCTCGTAAACACGGCAAATAGCAATTGCAAGTTGGTAGTCCTCGAGATTCCTTACGCAAATGTTCACGGCATCCTTCAGACTATCACCAAGCAGGAAGAAAGCCGCAGCAAACTCAAAGCGCCGTTTACTGATAAGTGCGAAGGCATTCTTCAAGGCGACTGTCTTCCATCTTGGGCTTGTAAAGTCATTCGCTAGCAGTTTAAGCATGGCCTTGGATTCTGGATGCCATCCAGCTGACCGCCATAGTCCGAGCATAACATTCTTCTTGCCGAGTGCGAAGTAGTAAAGCGAGCAGTCAACGGGATTCTTTTCATCTGACTGCGTATAGTGGGTCCGTGCAATTGCTTCCATCTTCTCACGCAAGGTATCCGTGCTTCGACACCAGAGAAACATCCCTGATTCACGAGCATCGGCCCATGATAGCCGGTTGTCATAAGCTCGCATGGTCCTGTCCATCAGAATCTCCTGAGAAGTGCTGTGAAATGCCCAGAGGAAATCCCGCGTCGACATACTCACATCACCTCCTCCTTGTCGCTCGTGCTTCGTAAGACCATGAAGCTTGAGGAACAAGTAATAACGCGCTCCGTTCAAATCCATTGACCGTCGATGTTGTTCGATTTCGGCAACACAAGTTATGATCGCTGCTAAGCGCATCTGGTTATATCTTGACAGATACGGGATCGTGACTTCGGCGAGAAGCTGGTTCAGCTCCGCGGCCTTCTCCGCCGTAAAAATTGATGGAGATTCACCATCCTCCTGCGGCTCGTCGTCAAGGAACATCGAACTCCTTGCAACCTGTTTCGTCATGGACCCTTCATCATTTCTGCGAGTAAACTCGTCAATACCAAATCCTAAAAATGGTATGGGCTTGTATTCCCCTTTCTCCCTGTCGTGGCGTTGCAGGTTGTCGAGGAACCTCAGTAGAATCGTATGCACGAGTACAACCTTGCCTGTCAAAAACGCTTGCTGAATCAACTGCGGATGATATACAGCAAGTCGACCGTTCAGGAGAGACACAGCTTCGAATATATCGGAGCCTGGTAGGGTCTGCACCTCAGAGTTGGTGTTTTGAGCTGCGTGTGATTCCTTCAGGGATTTATCCATGACATAAAGCTGATTGCCCGCGCCGACGACGAGGGCACCATCATCCAGCCATATTGAATCGCCAATCGGGTGTGGCGTTATCCTTGTCATGTCAATTTCTCTGAACTGAATCCAAGATTCCCGAGTGTCGAGGTTTTCCCACCGCTGCTGACAGAAAAGGGCGACTCTATGAGGAAAGCCAACTGCAAGTATTGACTGTGCGTCTGGCGTGCACGCCCAATCCAGGTCTTGGATTACTTGATCATCCGTCCATACTTGACGGAAGTCCTCGCTTCTAGTGAATGGGGATGACCGCATATCCCAGATTGTCAGCTCATTGCCCGCCTTACTTACTGCAGCAATCATCTTGAGCGAGCTTGCTCGGATTATGGAGGGCTTCGACACTCCAGATTCCACATTAGCAAGCTCAAGTATGGCAAGCCTGCCCTTGATGACTTTCGCCGCCCATGTCTGTATCTTACCACTGGAAGTTGCTGTGACAAGCACCTCCCTCGAAGATTTCGTAAGAATGTTCTCTTGTAGGGTTGTTTTCCAACCCATGGCGTCCGCAGCCGATATTTGGTGCAATCCCTCTTCCACTGCCAATGACATCGTATCGAGCAGGGTCACAGAAGCTTCGCTTGTACCGTTATGTGCATGACCTGTTTGCTCTGGGAGACTTATAGTCAAAACAAAGCATTCGTTTTTGTTGGAGATCCCCAGGACATGGCTCGTATATTCGAAACCCCTTCCCTCGCCTTCAGGCAAGGCAAACAGGCATACAGTTTTGTCTTTGAATGGTAACGCGCATTTGCTGCAGGCCTGCCCTTTTTTATCACGTCTTGAACAGTCCCATAATATGGCGTTTCCATTCTCAACGGAAAGTGTGTAAAGACCATCGTGTAGGACAACAAGCGCATCCGGAGCACTTGACGGAACGGATGACATGAGTCTTAATTCCATAGTCCATCCCACTTGATAAGACCATGTGATAGCTTCATTCTCGCCGTCCCATGTTACCAACCCTCTGCCATTGATCGTCCGTGCCAGCGTTTTGACATTGTTAACATGACCGGTCCACTTGTGAGTCAACGCCATGCGACGTTCGATTGGCTTCTGTGCGAGGAGCTCTCCAATGTTAGTGTGAAATGAGTAAACCTGACCGGTATAGTCGTGCGCTACTATCGTCATATCTTTTTCTCCTGACCGATCGCTGCTGAAAGCAACGAGCTGCACCAAGCCACCAGTGAAAGGCAGCGCGAGGGAATCTTCATCGAAGTGAAACAACTCCACCATGGCGTGTTCGTTCTGACTTTTGCTACCCACATTTTCCAAGGCCCATGCGGCGATACTGCCCCTGGCACTCATGGCAATGCATATCTCTGGATTGCGTTGCGCTGTTGAAATGAGCTGCTGCAAATTCGCCCAGCCTGCATGGGTCTCGTGTGTGTAGGTAAGGGCAGATTCGATAGCCATGACGAGGTCGGCATTGTCGATGAGCACGCAATATGTTTCAGCCACATATTCTCCATTGCTGGCATCAGCTCCTCCTGATCTTCGTCTCAAGTCGACTGATCCCCATAAATGCAGATTATGCGACTCCAACGCGTTGGTAGGTGCCCAGATGCGAAGCACATCATCCTCGCCGATAGTATATAGCACGTTATCAATTGATTGCTCCTCATGAAACGGTTGCCGCCATTTCAGTGCTGTTACTGGGGAAGGGTGTGGGAGGTAGGTGTAGTCATAGCTGGGCGGCTCTGGGCCGTGAATGGTTGATCGTCGCCAAATCTTCACAAGGCGGTCGTAAAGCCCAACCGAAGCGACAAGGAAAGCATCAGGTGAGAATGACGCGATGTATGCAGGGTTCGCTAGCGCTTGGTTCCAGAGTAGGCCCGTAGGACCGGCGTCTTTCGGTGACCAAAGCCTAACACTTCTGCCAGCAACAAGCAGTTCACCGTCAACTCCCCATGATAAGGCCGTAATCGAGTCATCATTGACAACGAGTTCCCGCTCATATGTCCAATTGATATTTCGACCAGTTGTATGCGTGACGTTGTATACCATAATCACTCTGGTCGTCGCAATTGCAATCCGACCCGATCTGCAATCAAGTTCGACAGCTCTGATCTCATCATCCGAGGCAAGCGTCTGTAAGAGCTCGCCCGAGCCTGTGAATATTGTGACAGATTCCCCCGTTGCGAAAGCCTATGCCGACAATTAGCCATGCTCCCTTGCAAGGACTCGGATGATTCACGCACAACTAGGCGAATGCCATTCCACCGCGCTGTAGTCAATGCTTGTCTCACATCATTGGGTCGACCGGGCTGGGTAAACAGCATCACTTCACTTGGCAGCGTTCTCCTGAATTCAACTCACCACATTCAATGTTCAAAGCCTGGCAGCAATCTCAGCCGTACCCGTGCGCCCTTGCCTGTGGGGTGCCGACAGCTGCAGCTTCGAATTGGCCAACAGACGCAAGGGCACGGACAAGCTTCAACTTTAAAATGGGGGCATGACATTGAATTGATGAGGAAATATGATTACTAGGTCGCTCGACAACATGTCACGTAGATGGACCTCTTGCTGTTGGTCTCCGGAATCTCGAATAACCACGGCTATGGACAGGTGTCCTGACATCTTCCAATAGCGACCGCGCTAGGTTCAACCCGTTTCCACGACGTGTCGGAGTACTTGCAACCGATCCTTCGCTTGTCCCGTCCGTGAGTATAGTCGTATCATTCCCCGGTCGTAACTTTTTCCTCCATATCCGCCACATGACGCCAAGCAGGATGTGATCTCTTCGAGCGGCAAACCTTTCAGCCTGCTCAGTGGCCCCGCGTATCCGGAATAACAGCATTCCCCATGATCGCAAGGCAATTTTGCATGCCGCTAAGTCGCGGCTAAGGCTTTGTTCGTTCGCTATTGCCTTGAGTTCTTGCAGTTTGTCAAATGACTCCCTCCATGTTTTGAAGACTGCATTTTTCAGATGCCGCTCAGACGTTAGTTCAGCTCTCGCATCCGCCTCACGAACGTCTTCGAGTTTTTCACGCCACCTTGTGAGCAGTTTACTGCATAGTGCGTTGTTCATGCTCGTTTCTTTGTCACACGCTTCCTTCTGCATCTCTCGAAGCAGGATGATTTTCGTCGTCCAAGATTGGAGCGCAATCCTGCTGAGTCGGCCCTCGTGATGCTCCTTGGCGACAAGGGTCTGCTCTGCGCGGCGGTTTCGCACAGTCGTCTCGTGCACTTCTTGCCATATTTGCAGGTATTTCTTGAAGACAAAATATTGCGATGCATGGTCGGCCATCTCTTTGTACTTCTTCTTTTCTTCAAACGACGAACGCCAAAGAGAGAACGCATTCTTGGCGATGGAAGCGCTGTATCGAGAATGTGCGACGGCCTCGCGTCTTCGTCCTTCTTCGTACTTGTCTTGCCACATTGCAAGAATTTCTTCTTTCAACTTCTTGTTCAGCTTTCGCTGCAAAGTCCGACACATTAAGTCGGTACGCTCATGTGTAATGCGAACACGGTCGAGCCAGCTGCCAAATGCACGCATAACGAGGTGTTGATCTCGGTGTCGTTCGAAGGAACGCAGACGCGCGAACAGTGATAACTGTTGTATCACGTGTCTCATTAATCGGTCCTCTGATTGCTCAAGAAATTTGTTTGCTCTTGCCTCATTCAACCAAGCCGTGAAGGTTGTTCGGAGTAAGGATTGGTAGGCGAACGTCGTTGCTACCTGTACGTTTCTGCACCGATCCCTCCAAGTAACGAATGCTGTGGCCTTCAAATTGTCGTCAAGATTCCCCCGAATTACGTGCAAGTTCTCTTGCAAGCGCGCCGTGTTCCTCCAGGTATGCAGAGCGGCCCGCGCGGTGCTCACTGTAGAGACCTCATCTGCCTCAGCAGACATCTTAGTAACTTCAAGGGTTCGTGACCGCCATCTATCAAGTACAGCAGCTGCCAGTGTCTTTTTGTAATATCGTTGACCTCCCCGAGTTTTGCATGCTACGTCCCTGGTCCTGGTGATCCATAGGCCCAACAACTCCCGTCCGATCTTGACGTTGTGATACACTGATGCACGATTTGCGCATGCTTTATAGAACCACGCCTTCCATGTCCGCTTCACAAGGTCATGCTTATATTTAGTCAATGCCGAAGACCGTTTACCCCGCAGCGCAGAAGCTTTTTTGTGCCATTTACTCCAAACGCTCTTCAGCCTGAATTGCAGCGCTTTTTCATTATCGCGCTCGATAATGTGCTTCCAAGCGTGAAGATGCCTGCGTACGAGGAGCGCATCACGCATTCGCTCACGCTGTTCAAGAGATGTCTGTGTCCTTTGCTTCCACCAAGCAAAACAACGTTCCAACAACAACAAGTTCCGGGCTTTAGCCGTCTTTCTCGTCATCATCATGTAAAAGGCGTGCTTATCGTGCCAGATTGCCAATGACTGAAGCATTAACGTTCGCCGGTCATGTCGGAGGGCAAGCCTGTCTTGACGTGAATGGTACGTTGATAAACGACGTGCACTCTGCCGCCAAAGGTACAGATACCGACGCAACTTTGATTTGAGAAACTCCTCGAGGAGCTGCTTCCTATACGCATGCATTTCCTCGGACACAGGGCGGACTGAGTGTGATTTACGCGCAATGGCCAAATTTTCGGGTAATATGCGATGGGGCGGCGTAGCAAATCCGTTCGCTCCAAGCGGTGGTGTTCTATAGTCCACTGTAGGCGATGTTTCTGAGTAGGCATAGTGAGTCCGTGTGGAGGGGTTGGGATCTGTAGGAGCTTGTCGACGAGGCTGGTGCGCTTCCCTTTGTCGTGACGTTTCGAATACTGAGGCATGAGTGGACGTTTCAATGGTGCCGGCCAATTGCTTTAGTATGCTCTGAAGCTTTTCTTGATAGGTATCGCCCTCGACCTTTAGCAACTTCATCATCAAGGGAAAATACACCCCATCGTAGGCGGTATCTATCCGATGCGCCTTGAGTACGGTGTTGTATGCGCTCCAAACTGGCGTGAAGGATGAGTCGCCCGGCGTTGATGATGCTAGGTCGGCAATTTCCCGCAGGATATCCAGATCTGCCAGAGGTTCTGTCAATAAGTCGCCTAGGGACATTGTCGAGGCTACCCGTACCTTTCGCTGTATACCCATGTGATTGCGATTGTACGGAGAGGTGGCCGTTTGATCCATTATAAGATTGTTCGGCATGGTCTTGCTCCCTGCCGGCATGTCGAGAGCGGCGAGAATTCATACGGGCGGCGATCGGATCACAAGGTTGTCATGACCGCGGCGGTGTATAGATTGTTGATGAACCTGGATGTACGAGGGAGTGCGTACAGTACCGGCGGTGTATGGTGGGAAGCGCACCTGGGCAATTTCGGGAGACGCGATCGAACTTCGCGACTTTGGCAACAGCGGAACGTGCAGGGACGCGACGTTATCGGCGTTGGTGAAAGAGACTGTTGCAATGTTCAACATTCTCGAAACACAAATCGAATGAATGTGGTTTTCTTCGATAGGCCAAGAGAACCGTGTAAGAGTGAGTGCAGGGTCAGGCGTCAAGGCTGCGTCGCCGGCGTATACATCATTGATAAGGTTCCAAGGTTACCAGTCTGGCATTCAATCGAAGGAGTCGAAGGTTCATCAATGCCTTCACAAACACGCGATACGGCTCCACTGCTGAGCGATGGGGAGCCCAGAGACGACAGATCAGACGCTTATAATGATGATGACACCTCAGCCCGTGGTGTTCGGATCTTCGGCTACGACGTCTCCAAGCATTCCATCGCCCTTACCATTTTTATCTTTCTCACAACACTCGCAATCGTTTTTGGATCAATTGCTGCTGGCATTTTGGTCGGCCGTCATGGACAGGGCAAGCATAATCCACCGGCACCGGCACCGGCACCCTCTCAACCCCCAAAGCACGACAAGCCTCATAAGCACAAGGGAGACAAGAGCCATGGCGCTGATGTTTGTATGACTCCGGAATGTGTCCTGACTGCTGCTTCTATTCTGCAAACTGTCAACATGTCGGCATCACCCTGTGACGATTTCTATGAGTTTGCTTGTGGAAACTGGGTTGCATCTCACGATATTCCGGATGATCAGGGTTCTACTTCAGAGCCTTACCTTATGGTGGAGGAAAGTCGGCGCATTATGAGGGAGATTCTGGAAGGAGACTTCAGTTCCAGTACGAAGGATGGTTTCGGTTTCCCTGCTTCTGACGACTTGGTGGACAGACAGAACTTCGAGAAAGTCCAGGCAACCTATAAAGCCTGCATGAACGAGTCTGCCGTTGAGGCACTTGGAGCCAAGCCCATTCAAGACCTTCTTACCAAGGTTATTCTTCACTATCCGGTTGGTGTTGCCTCGGATGGGTCAATCTCCGCAAACTTGACCGAGGCCTTCCTTTACATGAGCCACCTTTCACTCAGCCCATTCCTTGAGTTGGATGTCGGAGAGGACTCCAAGAACCCTGACTATAATATCCTCAGTGTAGCCCAGCCTGACAACGGCTTGCCTTCTAAGGAGTACTACAAAGATGCGAAAGTGGTTGAGATGTACGTTGACGCCATTGCCGAGCTTTTCCAGAAGATCTTGGACTCTTCGATTGCGGATCCAGACACTTTGAAGCACAGGTATAGCAAAATTGCTAAGGCTGTCGTGGACTTGGAGGACAAGGTTGCCCAGGCTGGCCTTGACTTCGAGGATCTCAACGACGAGGTTGCGACTTACCATGATATGTCGGTGCAAGAGGCCGCCAAGCTTGTCACTGCCATCGATCTCGAGAGGGTCGTGAAGTCTCTTGCCCACGAGTTACCTGAGAAGATCATCATTAGGTCACCTGAATACCTACAGAAGCTGGAGAAGATCATCTCTGAGACTCCTAAGGAAACAGTTCAGTACTATCTTTTGTGGAAGGTGATGGAGGTGTACTCTCCTTACCTTGCATCCGACATTTACGCTCCTCTTCGTGGCTTCCGCAACCAGTTGCAAGGCAAAGACCCGGAGACTAAGTCTGCTCGCTGGAAGACCTGTATCAACCAGGTCGATGAGACTGTTGGTTTCTTGGCCGGTCGTTATTACGTTCAGCGTCAGTTTAGTCAAGGATCCAAGGAGAAGGCTGAGAGCCTGGTCAATAACGTTAAGGAAGCTTTCGTCGACCATCTGCGTAAGCTTGACTGGGTGGATGATGAGACAAAGGACATGTCCGCCAAGAAGGCTAGGGCATTGGTGACTAAGATTGGATACCCTACCAAGTCTCCCAACCTTGATGACCCTATCAGTTTGGCTGAATACTACGAGATGCTGCGTATCGAGCCTGACGAGTATGTCTTCAAGTTTTCCTATCTGCATTGACCTAGCTAACCATCCCGTCCTAGATTTTTCGGTAATTACCTCCGTGCCTCCCACATTGAGTTCAACAAGGATATGAAGAAGATTGGAAAGCCGGTGGATCACGACCGCTGGCTCATGACCCCCTACACCGTTAACGCGTACTACAACCCACCCGGTAATGAGTTGGTCTTCCCAGCTGGTATCTTGTCCAAGCCAATGTTTGACGCCAAGTACCCGTCGTACATCAACTACGGCGCCATTGGTTCTGTCATGTGAGTCGTTCTACTCTTCCGCCGGTGGCTACCTGCTAACGATACTACGTAGTGGTCACGAGACAGGGCATGCATTCGACAACCTTGGTCGCCACTTTGACGAGACGGGTAAGATGCGTGATTGGTGGTCAAATGCTACCGTTGCCGAGTTTGAGAAGCGGACTCCTTGCTTTGTAAACCAGTACTCGAACTACTCAGTCAAGGGTCCTGATGGTGAGGAAGTCCACGTCAACGGAAAGCTTACTTTGGGTGAGAATTTGGCCGATAATGGAGGTATTCGTGCGGCTTACAACGCTTGGAAGAAGGAGCAGAAGGGTCTTAAGCGGAAGGACAGGGATCAGAAGCTTCCGGGTATTGACCTTACACCCGAGCAGCTCTTCTATGTGTCGTTCAGCAGATTCTGGTGCGGAAAGGCAAGACCTGCTCAAGCCGTTCAGCAGGTGAGAACGGACGAACACTCGCCTCGTAACGTTCGTGTCTTGGCAGCTGTTGCCAATTCTCCGGAGTTTGCGAAGGCGTTTGGCTGCAAGAAGAACAAGGACCGATGTGAGTTGTGGTAGTTAGAATCTCTCGCTATAGTTAATTTATCTGCTCTTTACCCATGGCCATTGACGACTGTTCCCGCAGTGCTTCACACACATGCACGTACGGTAGCCGTAGCCGCTCCAGCCATGAATTGCGGGGTTGCGGAGTACTCCGACGTCCGAGCATACATCCCCTAACCTCCATCGACAAGCTGCATTTACGACCATTATACCCAGAATACCGTCAGCAATGTCCGCTGTCTATATCGCCTCCATCGCCAGAACGCCAATTGGCACCTTCCAAGGTGGATTGGCCAAGTTCTCCGCCGTTCAGCTCGGCATTCACGCTTACAAAGCGGCCCTCGACAAAGTTCCTGATGTCAAGCCGACCGAAGTTTTCCTCGGAAACGTCTTGTCAGCAAACTTGGGACAGGCTCCCGCTCGTCAAGTCGCCCTTGGTGCAGGCCTTCCCTCTTCGACTGTCTGCACGACAGTGAACAAGGTGTGCTCGTCAGGAATGAAGTCCATCATCTTCGGTGCGCAGTCCATTCTCCTTGGTGAGAATGAGGTTGTTGCAGCAGGAGGAGCAGAAAGCATGACGAATACGCCCTACTACTCTACAACGGCTCGATCCGGTGCCCGTTACGGCCACACTCAGCTCATCGACGGAATCGTCCGTGATGGACTTAGTGACGCCTACGACAACAGCGCCATGGGTATTGCTGGAGATGTATGCGCCAACGAATATGGTTTGACAAGAGAAATGCAAGATGAATATGCCATCAGGAGTTATGAGCGCATCGGCGAGGCGAACACGAAGGGATACTTTGCGGACGAGATTGCCGCAATTGAGGTTCCACAAGGTCGAGGAAAGCCAAACAAGAGGATGGAGCAGGATGAGGAGGCTACAAGGCTGAACGTCGATAAGCTTCGGGGCGCGAAGCCCGTGTTCTCCAAGGATGGCACTGTCACGGCGGCTAATGCCTCGCCCATCAGCGACGGAGCAAGTGCTACGATCCTTGTGTCTGAGAAGGAGATCAAGCGTCTTGGCCTTAAGCCATTGGCTAAGATTCTTGGATGGGGTGAAGCCGCTCAGGATCCCATCAAGTTTACTACTTCCCCCGCTCTTGCCATTCCGAAGGCGATCAAGCATGCTGGTCTTACCGCAAAGGACATCGACTACTACGAAGTGAATGAGGCTTTCTCCGCCGTTGGGTTGGTAAATATGAAACTGCTCGAGTTGGGACCAGATGTTTTCAATGTTTTCGGTGGTGCCGTTGGAATGGGCCATCCCATTGGTGCTTCCGGTAGCAGAATCGTCAACACGCTGATCAGCGTACTCCGACACAAGGGCGGCAAGCGAGGTGTTGCCGGTATCTGCAATGGTGGAGGAGGTGCCTCGGCTATCGTGCTGGAGTTGGTTGATTAAGGAGCAATGAGCTAAACTTGGGAGTTACCGACACACCACTTCCTATTACCCTCGTTGTACGCCGCTGAGGAATTTGGAAATAACTAAGTAGTTTTGCCAATGTCACGTTATATCGTTTTGTTCTTTCTCCCTGTTCCCCCGGACACCCTAGATGATGTCTATGTCTAAACGCCCCTCTCAACTTGTACAACGAGCTCTTTGAGCCCAGGTACGCTCTCGCGCAGCTTCTTCTCTACCTTCTCCCTTACCGTCTCCAAGTCGCCATCAATGCCGACCTTCACTTTTACAGACCCGCTGAGGTTCTCACCGATAGGGTAGAACCGCGGCTCACTGTAACTTAGAACACCTTTCATAATACTGACATCTGCCAAAGCATCCCGCAATGCATGCTCTTGACTTTGTGACAAAGTGATAAGTAACGCCTTTCCAGATGAAGCAATAAGTGGTAGTACAGAAACAGTGATGAGGAATGCAATCATCAGCGATGCAACAGGGTCCCAACCTGTCCATCCGGTCCATTTGATAAGAAGAGTTGACACGATAACGCCAACACTTCCCATGGTATCTGCAAGAATATGCAAGAATATACCTTGCATGTTGTGGTTGTGGTCGTGTCCGTGGTGACTATGCCCAGCATGACTGTGGTTGTGAGTGGGTGCATGGTCATGATGGCAATCATGATCATGGTGATGATCATGCCCTCCGGTGGTCGAGTGGGAGTGCGAGTCTTGCGCGTGTGAATGCTCATGCGAATGATCGTGGTTGTGGCTATGGCCATGGCCATGGCTATCGCTGTGACTGTGGCCGCCGTGACTGTGGCCGCCGTGACTGTGGCCGCCGTGACTGTGACCGTGGGCATGACTGTTTCTCGTTAGAAACTTCGGAATGCGTAGTTTGGGACAGAAAGCTTACCCATGATTGAAAGCAAAGATCCCGACAAGATTGACACCTAAACCTAAAGCGCTGACCAGCAGCAGCTTGTCGGTGTTCATCTCAGGCGGTTCGGACAAGCGGTCGATCGCCTCAAACACGATCGAGATAGAGATGAGAACTAGGAAAATTGCGTTTGCAAAACCACTGAGGACCTCCATCTTTGCAAATCCATAGGGGTATGCAGCAGAACTTGGCCATTTACTCATGACTGCAGCAAGTAGTCCCACAGCTAATGCCAAGCAATCCTGGTCCTTAGTCAGTTCTGAACGGTTCGGAGTGCGGGATCAGACTTACAAAAGCCATATGAATACTATCAGATACGAGCCCCAAACTGTTGCTCCAAATACCGTATAGCATCTGCACGAACATGAAGGATAGGTTCAAAAGGAGGAAGTAGAAGATTTGACCTAAAGAGCATGAGTGGTCCGAGGTGATGAAGTAGACAACTGCACTTACGGGAATCATCCACAGCAAGAATTGGTGCGATATAGGTATCCAATGCCGTACTTTTCTTCTGATCCAAATGCCTATGTGCATGGACACGTGTGTTTGCAATACCCGGCGTCTGAGCAATCTCAACGTGCCGTGCAATGATTGTAAGGATAACTGCAACATTGGATCAGTTCATATGTACGCACAGCATAGATAGTGGACTAACCCCAATAGATGGCTCCTGTGACAGCAACTTCTGCAAGGCCACAGTTCTTCCTTCCGAGAGCCCAAGACCCGGTGATGGCGAGTGTCACACCAGCGGGCCACCCGTGTTCGACAATGGAACGAGGGTTGATAGCCGGTGCCATAGCTTGTCTGCAAATGAGGAACATGGCGTTGGTGACGCTGCATGCTATGAAGGGTACAGTCGCTAGAGTTGCGCCTTCGGAGAACGCGCTCTGTCCCAGTGATACGACGAAGGTGAAGGCACCTGCCGTGCTTAAAACAAACTCGTCGTGATGCCTGTCATCAATCTGTGTGATCCAGATATACACGGCGCTGAAGAGGGCTGCGTGTCCGCTGAATATCATGCTCGGTGTCTCTGTGTGCTGCCGTTAGCGGATGTACGTTAAATGGATTGAAAGTGGACGGTACCTGATAATAGTACGAGATCCACGAGGATGGACACCAGCCAAACGCCCATAAGCATGTATCTCTCCTTCATCCGAATCGTTCGTACATCGAATCCGGCGCACGCAATGAGGAAAGCCATAGTTGATCTACTCGCACCAAGGCAGGATGTTGCAAAGAGCATCAACGAGACCGCAGCAGCAAGTTGCGCAGCTAAGAGAAGGTCAGGCAGACTCTTTAAACGCGAAAAATAGGCCGCCTGTGTTTCGAGTCAGTCCATGCCCGTCGATTGCCTCGGGTAGCTCTAACCTTTCTCTTGTCTCTCCTGAGCGCGTACCAGCCCAAGGCAGCAACACATAATGACGTTGTCCCTGCAAACGCTATGGGTATTGATCCCGATCCGTTAACCGCACTTGCCAGGATTGAAGTAGCCGCTAGGAGCGATAACGCGACCGAGGACAAGGCAGTTTGAGCTGGTGGTGGACTAAAGGACACGTCAGTCGTCCCGCGATACGTCAAAGTAGATGAAGCTGACCTCTTCACCGAGAAGTAGTCCAGGCCCTGCTCCGTCTTTGTTCTTTGGTGATTGTGTGTCCGTTGCATATTTGTTGAGCCGGTCAGTGTTTTCGCTCTTCCCTCGGGCCCCAGGGTTCGGTTGACGTCCATGCGCATGCAAGCCGCACGAACCTTAATTGCCGCACCGTGGGCATCTGAAAAGTACCGATGCTGTTTGTCCAACGATAATAACGACAAAGAGGTGGTTGGTATGCTTAACGATGGCGTGAAATGCATTTGATGTTAAATTACGTGACCAGTGAGCACATGTACAACACACCCTGCGAGCCCCCCGAATTCGACTGTCACGAATACCTGATTCGTGATTGCACAAATATGGATTAACATGTTCCACTTCCAGCAAAGGCACTCGAACAAGCCATTCAACTGTACGAAAGACGCGAATAAAGTGGGAAAGTATTCAAGTAGAGTGGAATTCCAATTCATGGTACACGAATACCTTATTTGACGGGTTTGGATCGTGAGACTGGCTAGATTTCATGGGTCTTCGAGGGAGGAGGGAGGAGGGTCTTTGATGGATCGACGAGGCTCAATGGTCTTTGGTGGCGGTTCTTTGGCCTGCGCCTCTCGAGAGTGACATGTGAGCACTACTGGTGCGCTGGTAGATTTCACCAAGTCCTCAGCACCAACCAGGAACCCACCACCATCAACGTCTCAATCTCCCTGGGTGTCTCACAACTGACTGACAAAAGCATCGAATCCTACACCTCCCTGGTCCTCTCCCATCGATGTACGAGTCCCTGGCTCTCTCCCATCGAAATCACCAACTTCTACGCCTCCCTGGTCCTCTCCCATCTGTTCTCCCGATGCTGTGGCTTGTATCGTGTCAACCCAAACTGGGCACATGATCGCTGTTGCTGAAAGGTTAACATGATGGTTGTTTAATCTCGACACTCTTGCTTGATGTCTCCTCTTATTCGGGTGAGTCCCGCACTTTGTTGACAGCAACAGTAAAACGACTACTCATCAGTTTTTACTGACCCGCCCTGACCCAATGGCAATGAAGGTTCGTGGTAGGAAACAGCCCAGAAAGAAGACCTTGCGCACTTTAGGAGCATCAAATCGATACACATCCAATCGCAGTTTCCAAGATGATCCGGAGTTTGACGTTGACGATGATGATGAAGACGATGAGCTTGTTTCGACTGAGTGGACAAAGGAGAGATGAGAGGAAACGTCATGGTATGCATATGTGTGATGACAGTGGGAATTGAGGCAAGGTTGGACTTCTGAAATTTCGGGTCTTATTCAAGTTTCAATAACATCAATGGGCCTAGATTGATGACCTGTGATAGATGGGACCAATGAATGTCACGTCTGTGCAGTGTGCAGTCATGAGGTAGAATATTATAACAGTGTAGTGTTGGTAAACCGTATAAAAAATTCTACTTTCAAGACGAATTGTCAATCCAGATTGTGCCCAGAATATCCCACTAACTCGAATAACTCTATTCGTGATACTGGATAATTTTATGACTATTTTATAGTCGTGTTTGGTAGAGTTTGGGGGTCTCGTAGGGACAGAAGCTCTCAAGTTCATGCCGGACATGGGTGGTAGTAGCATGCCAATGTATATGATCGAAATTTTCTAGGACTATTTCACGGCTTCACATTCTTTGTCTCATCTGCCCTACGGCCGTGGTTGTGAGAATCATGGATTACAAAATTCCGGTTAATCCATGATATCATTCCGCATAATTCATGGTTTTATTTCGTATAGTTCATGATTTTTGACTTCGTGGGGACTATCCAGAACAATTCATCTAGCATTGGGCCCAGACCTACTCACATAATATTCACGGAACAGTGCTGGGAGATGCATATGTCGGGCACATACTCCAAGTGATCTATCGAAGAATATAAGCCAGGGCGTGCTAGGTGCAAAACTGGTATAGTACATGTAACGCGCATTTCTGAGACGATCCGACAATTCAAGCGCTTGTGCAGCTGACTGAATGAGACTTTACCCATTTTTGTCAAAGGACTTAGAAGGATATTTGGCATGAAAAGCTTCAGCTTAATCAATAATGAGATTTTGTGTCACCTGTCACGATCCCCCCCTATATAGGTATGATTTGGCATTGTCCTCGAGGGTATCTGGCATGTAGTGCACGCCGCAATTCTATATAATCCACGATGAGTCCACAATCGGATTCGACGTCATCCTTCCCTACGACCCAGCCCAACGTGGATTTACCTCGTTGGTTGTTAGGCAGCGCGGAATTTCCTAGTTGCCAGCGTGGAAACGTAGTGGATTTTTTCCATGACTAGGAAAATCCTAGCTGGCCAACGTGGAAACGCAACTAAGAAAATCCTAGCTGGCCTCTTAGTTATAACGTGGAAACACAGGATGCAGATCCTAGTTGACGGACGTGGAAACACAACTAGGATTTTTCTAGCTGGCCAACGTGGAAACGGCAGCTGACAAACGTTGACGTGGCCATGGATGTATAGACAAGTAGTACTAATCAGTCGATTAACAACCTAGCCGCATTGTTCCACGCAAATGTCTCTCTATCGATGATCCACGCAGGCTTGACTGCATCTCCCCTAAGCTCGTCAATCAATGGCTGAGTAGTCAAGGTGCCAACAACCCTCTTGATTTGCCGTATGTTCACCCACTCGTGTAAATTCCCAGGCGGTTGAGTGTCAACCACAAAGAAACGGCCACGACGAAGCTGAGCAGGACCATAACACCGAATGTACGCCAAAGGGTAGTACACACGCCTCACCAATGGTCTTGCAAACAGCATAACCTCGCCAAAGAAGACTTCCGTACCGAAATCAGAGTCATGTGTGTAAAAGACAATGTTGGAGGCGCGGGTTTTGTCGCTTTTACGCTGACTCTCGTAGGAACCGATTAAATCTCCTCCCTCGCAAAGCTGGAAGCGCTTGTAGGCACGAACAGTCTTATCCACCTGATCTGCCTTGATCCGCACATCCAGCTCTTGAAGGTAGTCCACGAGATGTCGATGAGCGGTACAGCTGAGTTGAATGAGCTTTTCGGGTTTCATGAACCAGCCGGAGGGCGTCTCATATGTGCAGGTGTGTATAGGCGAAGGTTTGACTGACATGGAGAAGACCGGGGTAGTGGTTCTGATGTATCCGAAGAGTTTCAACTGTTCGTCGAGGAGGACGGCATTGGCAAGACTCTTGTTGAGTTCAGAGCGAGACCGAGCCTTAGGCACAACCATTCCATTCATTCTCTCCATTGCGAAAACCCAGAAGACCCAAGCAGGCCCCAGCCATTCAATGCAATCAGCGACGTGGAGGAGCATGTGTATCGATGAAGGGCATGCTGACATCCTGTTGTAATCGTACTGGTAGTATAAGCGTTCGTATTCCAAGACGAACTCCTTAAAGATCCTCCGAATCTTGGTGAGTTCATCCACAGTGATCTCGAAAGCGATTGACATGTTGTAGGCCTCACATACCTTCTCCCAGTTCGCCAAATACTCATCAGGAAGGCGCCCGGAGAGCAGGGGAACTGAGTACAGAGAAAGCCACAAAGACCATTCTGTTGCCTTGAACCCTGCCGAGTTCTTTGCAATGTTCCTAGGCGCCCTTCCAAGTTGATTTGGGATACGCCGGCGGCATGCCCTCATATCCTCACCAATCTCCTCCCACATCTTGGAGGTGAGCACCCACGGATCCTTAGCACGTGCCTTCTTCGTCGTTCTCGCCGGACCGGCCTCTCTTGGAACACGAGGAGCAGGTCTTTCAGCGGCTGGCGGGCCGACCGGTGCGACAGGATCTGCGTCAGGATCACCGGTATCATCGGTCCGTTCAAGCGGCCCGTGTTCTCTTGCCGGCAACTTCCCGGGAGCAAGATCCGGGGCCTTCGCATGAGTCCCCGCAGGAAGACGACCATCCCAGAGGTTGTACAATAGGCGGGAGAGGTTATCACAGATCAAGTGCATAACATCGACACCAAACGACATGGAATGTATATGTATCCATATACATATATCACCCTAACAGGCTGAATCTATGATTTATACCATGGGCCCAGGTTACTGATGAGATCAACGCATCCAGGGCCAGATCCTTTGAGTTGGAGACCGACGGCTACCCTGAAAATCTATTTGAAGAGGAGGAGCTGGAGGATGAGCTTGAGGAAGGCGATGTGGCCGTGATCGACCATCGGTCTTTCAGAGAATGACATGCCAGTACCGTTGAGACGCTTGGTTGGATGATTTTGCGACTTTCGCCGGAGACGTTACGTACCACGTACGTGCACCATGGACATTACACAAGGACGAATTATACAGTCGCATTACTACTACCATAATACCGTATAAGGATAAAGAATATCGCTCTATTATAACCCCATCAAACGCCCTGATTCCTGAAGCGTAGCTGTAGAACTTCAGCTGGTATGCTTGAGTCTAGGTCTGTAATTTGCATGATCACTGTTCTGTAATTTACCTGCTACCTGGTCTTGGTTTACAAACTGAGTAGCCTGTAAGTTACATGTCCATTTACATGACTGTTAGCAGACTGATTACGTGCTATTTGAGAACATAATGTGTCACTTTGTAGGGTAAATCAGCTGTAAATAAATGGCCCTATGACTCGAAATGTTAGCGCAAGCTCAGTCTTGTACAAGAAGATCTCATTCATACCTGTTCTTGCTTGAACTTTGCTGCTCAGGAGTACATTTAGGGACTTAAGGGTTTGCGGAATTTCCAAAGAGGTGGGGTTTTCTAGTTTATAAATACACTTTCCTGCACAGCGAAAACACAGCCATGCACTATACCATAACAGTCAACGGTCATGTATGTTGATTATGCTACAAGGTCAATGTTCAGCAATCCTTGCCTAATCCAGGATTTTGACTTGCATTACGCATTTTGTTAGGAGTAAATGGGTTTAAATTAAGCCTGGCAACTCGCGTCATAGGGCGGGATTTTGGTACTCGAAAATCCCATATGCATGAACATATTATTGGAAGAGCAGAGACATGTGTACATGGGCCGTTATCACACATATGTATATACGAAGGAACGAGGTCAAAACCGGCTTATTGCAGAGGATATCGAGCAATTCCAATCTGCAGCATCTACACAGCAGCAGTGATCACGCTCACCTACCATAGTCGCCGCAGTTGTAATTAGGTTCCAGCTGATGCCCGGGCTCATTCACGCTCCTTCGAAACAAGGTGAAGGTGCCCAGTTCAATTGCGGAGGAGGGTCCTGGATCGTGACAAAGTAAAGCAAGCTTGTGCAGTGGATGTGCTTGCAATTGGTTCAAAATCAATCAATGGAATGATGGTTGAGGGAAGGGTGCTTGACCAAGGGGTGCGTACAGGATCTGAGAGGCGTGCACACGAGGGGCAGGGCATACAGTCGGTGGATCAAGGCTGCATGACATACATACTACTACTACAACCGATATACCCCTTTACCCTGACTTCTTGTGCTCATGGATCTTCATGGGATATAGCCTCGCAACAAATTCACCTCACCCAAGCTGTCATTTTCTGAGAATCATTCTCAAACTCTATTCACACAATCTCTCTATGATACGTGAACGCAACCATCCCGACACACGTGAGGTTTTTGGGATTCTCGTGAAAAAATCGAAGAAAACGTCTGAGCCAGCTGGGACGCCCGAAAATATGACTATCAATTCCAGACATTTGATATGGATACTGGAGATTGGAATTGTAGACCAAAATCACGCTGGTCCACTGACACATACCACACGTGCAGGTTCGTTCGTGGACACGCCTCATTGTAGAAAGCGAGCGTCCCTATGAAAATGAAAATTCTGAATTAGTTAACTCAAATCTGGGAAAGTGCGCCCATAATTCCCAACGCGAGATCGTGGATTCCACTGGGATCAGTCATGGATTATAATCCGGGCAGAAATATCAGACAAAATCATATCTTACGATCCTTGATATATCCACGGATTAAGCCAGAAAAATCTTATGGACCATAAACCCTGGCTGGCTTTTTCCATGGATTTAGCGTCAAGGATTGTGAACCACATCACGGTTAGGACTCACAATCCAGATTCCCGTCATGGATCACGAACCCGATTTTCGTCCTCTGTATGTTCCTCAACACGAACACAGTCATGGATTAAGCCGTACGTGAGCATGGGTTATGCCCAAAGTTGTCAAGGATTATGTGGAATCAAACTGTGGAATCATCAAAGGTTAAGCCGTTATTTTTCAAGCAATGCGTCCAGGATCGATATCAGTAATAAATTGGTGATCCTTGATTTTCATATACGTAGGGATTTTGCCATACAGAGGCCATTATATCTAACTCCGCTAATGACTAAACCTCCGCCGAACGAATTGGCTAACATTCTGCACAAACGTGGTTATGAATTCTCTAATTATGAATCGCTAGGACAGACACCGACAACCTGGTATAACCCAAACTTTCATGCACACGGCCAAATATGCAACCAAATCATGCAAAGCCCACAACCCCATACATAACTCAAAGATAACGCCGAAAATACCGTCCAATTGCCGACATCGACTACCGCAATGCGTGCATGCTCAACTGTTCGAAGAAGGGACCGACATCTGGATCACGGTCAGTATTCACAAAGTGGCGCTGTGTAAATGTGGCTTACCTTCTCTTCTCACTTCGACAACGCTGGCTTCGAAACCCTTCAGTCGGCTGCGCGCTGCATTGGACTGAGATACCTCGTGGAACGCGTTGCCAAATTTGTTCTGTCGTGCACCAACTGGAGAATTTGGGGCTACAGTGTCAGTTCCAACAACCAGGAAACTGTCCGTCGCTTCGTTGAGAAGGGCGATGACGAAAGGAAGAGTGTTGACACGCCCATGTTCCTTCTCCTGCTCGTTGATCGCTTCGGCCACCCAAAGCGCAAGCTTCGTCAACGCGCCCGGATGACCCAAGATCAAGACATCAGGGCCTTCCCTGACAACAGCCATGCGAAAGGACTGCAGGCGCTTGATCCCACGCTTATCAATGATTGAAGTACCAGTGCGGACAATTGCACGCTGTAAATCCATTGCAGTGGTCAAAGCTTTTCGCAGGGCATCAACACTGGAAGTCACATATGTTAGCTTGATCATCACACACCGACAAGGTTCGTGTGTACATACCTGCTTAGTGCATCCCAAGCATCCCAAAAGTGCTGAATCCAGCTATCTTCTTGGGCCGCCTCTTCCTCGTCTCGTTTCTCCGTGGGGTTATTCGACGCATTCTCGTTGTGCTTGGGTCCTCCATTTGCCAGTGGATTCTTTACACCTCCCTTTCCAGCTTCGAGAAGGGCACTTAGAGCGTACGCGGCATCACTGGCACTTAAGGTGCACTTATATCCCCATTCTCGGACGAAACTAGGATATTCGACATCATCCAAGCCATACACCGGACTAACTTTCTGCAAAGTATCCTTTAGGGCACGCTTCAGATCAACATCCATGTGCGTGTAGGTCTGCCTACATTGCTGTAGTGAAAATCCCATTTTCGCAAGCATCTTGTGAAAACGTCGGATTCCCGTCTCATCCCAAATTTGCAACCGGGTAGCGAGATACGGTGAATGGAGCATTGCATCATAAAGCGACCAGTGCCGCACCATCATGAACCGGAACTCTTGTTCCGTTCGAATAGATGTATCACTTGCAGACTTTTTCGATCCCAATCGACTTCGCAAACTATGGCTCAGATTAGGAGGGTTCAAGCGTTGTACTTCATCCCTGTAATGAAGGTAGTACTGATCGTACTGCTCATCGCTTTTCACACGACCGTGCGTTTGCTGGTACGCCAGAGCGACAATTCCGCACCACAGCATCTCGTTGTCTTCACGTCCAAGATCTGACGCCATAGAAAATACTAATGCGGCAGCGCCCTCGCCGAACCACGATCCTCTGCCATAGTATTCATTGACCCTTGTGAGGTTTTTGCGGTACACTCGCCGCAGCTCTTTCCGGGGATTACCGGTCTTTTTCTGAGGTGTCGCAGGCGCTGATGTTGTCGGAGACGTCTTGCGTCGCTGACGAGGGGGTTCTGCAGAGTCAGATTCATCGGCTGGATCATCCTCGTCCTGGTCCGAGTCTGCCGAAGGGGATTTTCGCTTGCCATTTGATGACATAGGTTCCTCCTCCTCATCTGCTCCGTTGTCTCCGCCATTGTCGCGGTCGTCGTCATCTTCGCTGTCCTCCTCATCTTCATCGTCCGTATCGCTCAACTCTCCATTCTCACCAAGCAGGCCTTCCTTCTCCATATCAAATAAGGCCTGCATGGCCTTCTTCTCACTGCCCAATTCAGCCACTTCTCCATCGTCAAACACTTTGATGTTATCGTGTTCACCAAATAAGTTTGCAAGATTGTACGGACGATGAGAGTCAATGACGTACACAACCACATCGGGTCTGACAGGAAAGAGATCGCACAAGTCCATGGTATTACCGAAGCCCAGCATGAAGATATACCGTAGCTATGTCGCAAATGAGTATGTGGTTGAAGCCAGAGAAGGAAGACCTTACATCAATATTGTTCTCGATTAGCCTTTCCCGTGCAACGCTTAGATCGTCCCATCCTGTTACCGGATGAATCTCATGGGGGATATAATCTGCTTTGAGCATGCCCTGCGCTACACGTCAGCAAAAAGGCCCTCAAAAGTACACGTCAAAGCCGTAACACGAGAGCTCGCATGCGTCTCTCATGTCCTGGATACCCTGAGCACCACAAACACGTACCGATAGCATCTTGCAGGCGCACAACGCGTCCGCATCCAGAGAGACGAACAGCAAGACCGGACATGATCCCGAGATGGAAACCGATTTGATCTTCTGGTACGCGTTGCCAAAGTCCCCGCGTGTGATGAAGCCCATGTAAGTTCGCTCCTACCGGGGTATACTGCTCAAGGACTGCTGCTGTGTATGTCGAGACCTGATGGCAGCTATTGCATGAAGAGACAGAGGTACTGTGGTTGACAAATGAAGAAGGCGAAGGGTGAAATATGCTAATTGAATGCGATGCTGATGCTGAATGACTGTTCCCTGCTCTGTTCTTGGTATGCTTATATGGGACGTCGCGTGTTTGCTGTGGAGCTGCAAGCTGCGCGACGACGACACGCCTCGCTGCAACTTCATGACCAACTTAATTCGTCGACATCGAGTTCAAAGGAATGCAAGGATCGAGGATCGTGAAGACAGTGGAAAATTCATAGCATACAAATTCCGATACCGAGATATATTCGTCTTACTGTTACATACGTCCTGCCTGGGCAATTGCTTTGCTCGTCAACTCGACGAACCTGCCCGGCGCATCCTCATCTTGTCTCGCCGTCTCAATCATCGTCAAAATTCTCTTGATGCCAACACCAACGTGATTCGAGCCCGTAAGACCCTCCAACTCCTGCGTGATACCACGGACCTCAGCCTCAGAGAAGGCATCCGTCGTTTTCAGTACATGGGCAAGCTCCTCCTCCGTGTTCACGGTGGGAACAGGAAGATCAGAGTCGAAACAGGACAGGAGGTCCATCTGCTGAAGGACAGACCTCTCAGTGGTCGTAGCAAGGATGAGGAGTCGACGTCCCTATATACGCAATTAGCCAGATACTTCACCGTTACGGAATTGAATCTTACCTTCGGCGGCTGCTTCCTTAGCAACACCATCAACGCCTGCAGGACAGCGTTTGAGAATCTTGGGCCAATGGGGACCCAATCCAGCAGACGTTCGATGTTATCCACAACTACCACACTCAGCGGGCTCTTGTACGAGTCGTTGAAGACCTTGTTAATTGCGGCCACCTTTGAAGCTTCGGTGTAACCAATCATACTTTCAGGAGAAATGAGCTTCACGAAAGGAAATTCGGAAGCCATGGCGATACTAGCCGCCAACGCTGTCTTTCCGGAGCCAGAAGGACCGTGCATCAACACACTCACAAGTGGCGTGCGCTCTGATTGACGGACCTGCTGAATGAACAGACGACCCTCCTGAAGGATGTTCTCGATGCCTGAAGAGAAGGAGACAATGCCGTTTTGGATGCAGGTGGCAAGTTCCTCCTCGGAAACACCGAAAGCCGGCTTGACTTCCTCAAGGGCATGCATGAAATCATCCCTCGTCACCTTCATGTTCTCAATATCCTCAGACACACCCGCCATTGTTCCCACCTTAACATGGCGGTTGAAAGCAAAGGAAGAGGCACTCTTCACCAAACCACTAATATCAGCACCAGTGAAGTTCTTGGTAAGCGAGGCTAACTCCTCGATGTCAACGTCAGGTGCCATGATGTGGTTATCACGCATCTTGGCCGTGTGAATTTTCAAAATCTGAACGCGCCCGCTCTCGTCAGGCAATGAGATTTCCATATGCACCTCAAGACGACCAGCACGGAGCAACGCCTCGTCAATCATGTCCATTCGGTTGGTCATACCAATGATGAGGATGTTGTTCAACTGATCAACACCGTCCATCTTAGCAAGGAGCTGGTTTACCACAGAGTCACCGACACCAGTTCCGTCGTTCTTGCTTCCACGCTGCTTACAGATAGCATCCAATTCATCGAAGATGATGATGTGAAGACCAGACTCATCGCCCTTCTCCTTCTGCTCCTTCTCAGCATCCGCGAACAGCTTACGGATGTTCTCTTCGGATTGTCCAACAAACTTGTTCAAGATCTCAGGTCCGTTCACGATCTTAGGCTCACGCGCGTTGAGCATCTTTCCGATCTGCCGTGCCATCAAAGTCTTACCAGTACCGGGTGGGCCGTAGAGCAAAAGACCCTTGACGTGCTGGATACCAAGCTTCTCGACCAATCCTGGTGGAAAGATACGCGACGCGAATGCACGACGGAAGATTGCACCGAATTCCATGTCGAGACCTCCGATACCCATGTCCTCGAACTTGAAGTCAGGAGCGATAATAGCATTAGCAGCTGGACGCTTCGACGAGGGCTTGAGGCGGACCGATGAATCGGGAGCCTTGTAGAAATTGATGATCGTCTGAGGCGTGAGAACACCACGAGCGCGCGGGTCGCTATGGACTGCCGCATCTGTAGTAGCCTTTTCGTTCATGGCGAGATTCACAAGCTGAACAGACTTCACATGACAGCGGAATTGAATGGCTTTGTAGTCAATTACTAGACGCTGGCCGGGAGCAAAGATCTGCTGTTGGTAGTTCTGTGCAATCCTGTTAGCATACATCCCGTACCCAATCACCCTTACGACATACCCTTGTAAACAATTGTGCCATATCCTCTGGGTCCAGCATTTGATCAGTACCCTTGTTGGGCCGCATGAAGCTAAGCTCCACATCAAGAGTACCGAGGTATACTGCATCACCACGAGCAAACGGATCGTAAGATGCAACAGTGACCTCCTGGTTCAATGACCAAGCCGCCCACTCACGCTGAAGGAAAGAAGCTCCGAGGGTCCCTGGTGCCACAGCAGGAACGGCTCTGAACACAAGATCATTAGCATGTATGCCATCAGAAGGCAGTTCAGCAACTCACTGTGCAGCCAAAACGTATTGATCGTCAATGATGATATGACCCACGTCCGGTGGGAAGTCGCTCGGTGATACCGCGATGACGTTCATGATAGCCATCTCATCTGAAGGGATCTTGTTGACGCGGAGAACTCTACTCGAGAAACCTGAACCCTGCTGGGATCGCTGTGGAGGAGGAGGAACATCCCTGTACTGCTTGGGCGGAGGAGGAACACCTCGAGGAGCTTGCTGCTGCTGCGGAGCACCTCGCCGCGGATCGAACAGCCCTGCACGCGGATCCACGGGGGTATATGCGTTGTTGCTGGTGGGGGTAGGCGACGCGAAAGCGTTTCTGAAGCGATCCATTGGTATTGTTTTGATGTGAGGTTACGGAGGTCGGACAGATGGAAAGCATGTAACCCTAACGTGGCGTGGGTGTGTACAGTAGCGACGCGCACTGTGATGACATCCCGGCGCAGCACGCCACACCGTCTGCAACGGACATCGAGTGGAGCGTACGTACGTGTGAGGAGGAGCAGCGACCCCCGGCGGGATTATTCAGCGTGGCCAGGCCAGCAGCAGCACCGATGCCAGACAAGAAACCACCAGATCTCACCCAGCTCAAGGACGCTGTGAACGCCCACCTCATGAGGGCTCAGACCACGATACGCAAAAAGTCGCGCCTCTCAGAGACAATGACCGCCGCCGCCGTCTCCCACAACACCACGCCGGACTCCCTGGGCTCCATCTCGTCACTGTCGTCAAACAACTCCACCTCCTACCCTTTCCCGTACACAGCTACACCAACACAACAGCCCAAAAGCGAGACGCCAACACCACGAGGTGCTCCTAACGGCTTTCCCGGTCCGACAAACCAACATGGTAACCCACTTTTCCCAGCACCAAATATTTACGATCTTACACTACGACTCAACTCGGCCATCGGTATCGAGTTGTTTTGGAAGAGTGTTGTGGATATACTGGTGGAAAATTACTGTGCGGAGCGTGTGACGCTGGCCATCCCTAACGATCTGACAGACGTAGAAAACGTACCCTGGGGTCTCAAGGCGACTTACGATGGAGCAACAGACTTTGCTGCACCAACATCAGGGGGCGGTGCGACGTCGACGTCACCTCCACAAGGTGTACCATCAGAAGCAAATATTATGGATCCCTCGGTGCCATTTGAGAATGAACCGGATGATGACACTACGCCGACAACAGGAATGCCTGACCAGTCACGACCGCCTCTTCCAAACAGATCGCGTGGACCGTCCGTCAATTTACCAACTGGTATGCGTGGAAAAGTACATCGTGCACTGCTTCCTCTGGAAGACGGCGACGAGCCTCTGATCGACAACATTGGTGTCGCACGCGTCATCGAGCGTGGACGGCCGGTTGTGCTATCACGAGAGTACAGAGATATTAATACCTTCCTCGAGCGAGGTCAAGGACAGACGACTTCTCCAGCGCATATCGAGCTCAAGCAGGACCAGTTGAAGCAGAGACAAGAACGCATCGCAAGCAAAGCGGCAGAAAAGGATGCTAACAAAGGTACTCCTCAAAAGCCGCTGCGAAACCCCATGGAGGAGTATTTCAGCGAAAAGCCGACCTCAGCACGAAAGAATGTCATGGCTTCGCTAAGTAGCCACCTTCACCAGCCGTTCCCTCCGCAGAGAAGTGCGAGCTATGAAGAGTATGAGCAGGCTATGCTCTCGCCTTGGTCTTCGTCACCTGCGCCATCACCTGCAGTGCACACTGACAGCAATCGCAACCCCTTCTTCGAAAGCCCCATGGTCGAGGAAGAAGCTTTCTGTCCGTCAGAGTTGAGTCCGGTGTACACTCCCTACGAGCAGGTCTACACCATCGGCATGGAAAGTGCGCATTCAGTTATTCACGTCCCCCTCATCCACCCAACCTCCGCCAAACCCGTCAGTGGCGCAAGCGGTACCGTCCCGATCGGTATCCTCAGTTTCCTGTCAAAAGTCATCCCTTACCCTCAGAACCTCGTCGACTCACTCGACAGCTTTGCGCCTTTGATTGCAACGAGTTTGAGTCAGGCTTTGAGCCACTCGAATATCTTGCACCAGCTTGCTTATGCTCCTCGTCAGCCATCTCAGTCGACGAGTGGTAGTTCGCCGGCGGCATCACGGGCAAGGAGCTATAGTCGAACGGATTCGTTGGATAGCTCGCCTGCATTGGCCAGCAGCCCGTCGTTCTCGAGTTCGAGCTCGGTTGGTGAGCGTGCGTCGTGGGAGGGAATGGCTGGTATTGCAGCGGGCATGCTCAGTCCCAATGTCGCCATGTTGGGAACGCCGCTGAGTGCCGGTGAGGTCTCTGGTGACTCGTACTTCTCTAGAGTTCGGAGACCAGTCGCTGTACGAGCACCTGCTAGTTCGAGTTCAGTCCTATCTTCAGCTGCGTCCAACGCTGGTGATCTGAATGTTCCCGTGGCAAGCGGAAGCAGCAGAGGCAGTGCGAGCAGCGATGATCTTCCTACTCCGAAGCTCTCTGACAAGAAAATGGAGGATGTCAAAGAGGATGGGAATGGACAGGAAGAGCAGGAAACGTCACCGGGAAGGAGGGTGGCGAGTGCTACATCGAGGAGGAGAAAGGCAAGGAGACCAGCGTCGTTGTTGCATTCACATGGTGCAAGCACTTCGGCAACTTTGTCGGGCGGCTTTGGAAGTGGCAGCGTTCCTGCAGAGAGACCGGTTCACAACGGAGGAAGGCGCTCGATGTCTACCGGTTCTTCATCTTCTGGTCGCGGCGAGATGCCCGTGCCGAGCGCACGTCTGCTCAAGGTCATCGTGGATTCTATCCCCGTGCATGTCTTTACTGCCAGTCCACAAACTGGCAAAATTACCTGGATAAATGCGCGGTCTCTTGCATACCGTGGACAAACCGCAGGAGAGGTAATGAAAGACTTCTGGGGCGCATTGCACCCCGATGATCGGGATTCGTATGTCAGTGGATGGAAGGAGGCGATTGCGAAGGGAGTCGGTCATGCTAGGCAGGTACGAATGAGGCGATTCGATGGTGTCTACCGATGGTTCATGACCCGTGCTGTTCCCCTCCGTGACTCGCGAGGTGCGGTTGTTCACTGGTTTGGCACGTCTATGGACATCCACGAGCAAAAGCTGGCCGAGCAGGATGCAGCACGACAAGCGGAGACTGCGGCGAGTGAAGGAAAGTACCGCAGTTTGGCTGAAGCTAGTCCTCAGATCGTATTCGCTGCTACTCCATCTCAGGGTATCACTTATGCGAACACGCAGTGGTTCAGGTATACCGGAGGTTCTTTCGAGGCTACGGTTCGATTGGGATTCATCTCATTCGTGCATCCAGACGATCGCCTCAAATGTGCCTTGCCGGCTGGAGTGTGTCCTACGAAAGATGCGCCTTTCTCTAGTGAGTTACGCTTGAGAAAGCACGACGGCGAATACAGGTGGCACCTCATCAAGTGCGTCTGCGTCGAGGGTTCCTCGGGCAATGGCGAAGACGACTTGTGGTTCGGGACATGTACCGACATCAACGATCACAAGTTGCTTGAACAGAAACTTAAGGAGACCAACGAGGCTGCGCAGAGGGCGATGGAGAGTAAGACGCGTTTCTTGTCGAACATGTCTCATGAGATCCGTACCCCACTGATCGGAATCACTGGTATGGTGGGTTTCTTGATGGACTCTCAATTAACGCTCGAGCAGTTGGATTACGCCCATACTATCCAACAGTCGGCCGATGCCCTCTTGAGTGTCATCAATGACATTCTTGATCTCAGCAAGGTTGAAGCTGGAATGATGAAGCTTACATCGGAATCATTCAATGTTCGAAGCATGGTTGAGGACGCCAACGAGTTGCTCAGTACTATGGCTACTGCAAAGGGGCTTGAGCTCAATTACGTCGTCGAGGAGAACGTACCTGCTATCATTTCGGGCGATAGGATCAGATTGCGCCAGGTTGTCCTTAACGTCATCGGTAACGCGATTAAGTTTACCTCCTCTGGTGAGGTCTTCTCCCGTGTGTCGGTCGCAAAGGACGCCGACGTCGGTGCGGACGAGATTCTGTTGAATTTCGAGGTTCACGATACTGGACCCGGTTTTGACAAGAAGGACGAGCAGTATATGTTCAAACCCTTCAGTCAGATTGACACGTCCAGCACTCGCAAGCACGGAGGTACTGGACTGGGTTTGGTTATTTCACGTCAACTTATTGAGCTTCATGGCGGTAAGATGACATGTTCGTCGGTCAAGGGCGTTGGTTCTACGTTCTTCTTCAGTGCCAAATTCAAGCTCGCTGAGACTGTTGCTACTGCCGCAAAGAATTCTGCCGAGCCTGACGCTTGGGAGCTTTGTAATACCGATCCACCCGCTACTCGTCCTATGGCTTCCCCGGGCAAGGGCAATACGTCTGATAACACGGTGCCTTCCCTTTCTCAGGGATCGTCTGCTTCGTCTGGTTGGTCGTCTGTTTCTTCGAACCCAGTGTCGGCAGCAATGAAGGACCAGAACAGCGTGCTTGCGGATGCATTTGCTGTTACACCGCCCGCCAAGACTCATCAGCCAATTCGCGATATCGGAGCTACGCAGCGCGCACTCCAGATCTCTATGCCGCCGAAGCCCGATCCTTCTTCTATGAAGTTGGCTTTGCCTACCCCGGTGAAGCAGAGGGTTGCCGAGTACGTGGCTGAGACGACCGGTCAGAACAAGGCTGCAAGGACGTTGAGACCGTCTAATGTACCGAGCACTCCTTCATCTTCGGGCGAGTCGACTGCTACGGTCACAGACAAACCATCAGGCCCGCCCAAGAGCTCACCTCCTACGCCTCCCATGTACAACATCCTCGTTATCGCGGAGCAGCCTTACGGTCGCATGGCTATCCAACATCACATTCGGATGACTTTGCCAAAGACCATTCCCGCAGCCATCGCGACCTCGAACAGCTTCCGTTCTGCTTATGATATCGTCACCAAGAAGTCACCCACGATCTTCAGTCACATCGTGATCTCTCTTCCAGAGCAGTCGGAGGTCAACAAGCTGTTGCAGGCTCTCTCGAAGGCGGCTGCTTATGCGAATACTATGTGTATCGTGCTTACCACACCCATTCAACGGTCTTCGATCTTGGATGGATGCGGAGATGCTGCCAAGATCTTGGGTGACCGGTTGCAGTTCATCTTCAAGCCGGTCAAGCCATCCAAGTTTAGTGTCATCTTTGATCCGCAGAGCGAGCGTAACGAGAGTACCGACATGAAGAGGCAGAGTGCGCAGCAGGTGGTAGCGCATCAGAAAGAGGTCTTCAAGTCTATGGAAGATGAGGTTGGAGGAAAGGGTCACAAGGTGTTGCTCGTTGAGGACAACCCTGTGAACCAGAAGGTCATGCAGCGGTTCCTTCTGAAGGTCGGGTTGGAAGTGGAGATCGCTTCCGATGGTGTGGAATGTGTTCAGACGTACTTGAACAAGCCTCACGGCTACTATTCCCTCATTTTGTGCGATTTGCATATGCCTCGCAAAGATGGGTTCGAAGCAACTCGCGAGATTCGTGACTGGGAACAGACCAATTTGCCTCCGGGCGTAGCACAAGTACCTATTGTTGCTCTTTCAGCTAACGTCATGTCCGACGTGGCCGAAAGGTGCACTGCATCTGGGTTTACATCCTACGTTTCGAAACCCGTGGACTTCTCTACTTTGAAGGACACGATTGTACAGTTGTTGAACATCAAGTCGCCTGGAAAGGTTTGATTATAGCATCAAGTTCGGCGCAAGATCTTTTCATCTTTGGCATGGCATATCATCGCCGCTGTCATTGAAAGTGGTTATTTTGTTGTTTTATCTATTTTGTTTAGCTTTTTGTTATTTGCTTTAGGTTCGGTGTCTGGTATTTATTGTGGGAATATGTTTTTTGCATTCTTCCAGCGAGAAGATCGGTAATATGGCACGTTAAGAGAGGGGATTGAATTGGATGGCTTGGAAGCTTTGTACGATAGTCATATAGAATAGCAGATCATGGTAAACGAAGGCATGATCAATGGCGACCCGCGGCCGTCCTGAAGCATATACAGCAGTGCATGTACGTGAACGAGATACCTCTGAACCTTTATCACTATATTGTCAACAAAGTGCTTGGTTAAGTCATTCTGATTTAATACTGGCGGCCCGACGCGTTCACGTGCATGTCCTGCCACCCCCGCTAAACCGCTTAATTTTCGGACCGAGCGTCGGAACAATCATCCGCCGAGGGTAAACCTGCTGGACGGTGGCAGCCAGTCAACGTTACCAGCTGCTGCGAGGAGGACGTTGATGTTCAGTCCTGCTGAGCAATTCTTGCCCGTCTCTGCTCGTCTTCAGTCGCCTTGATCTCGCCTGATCCTTGTGAGTCTCGCGGTTGGTATCCGCCAGGGTTCTGTCACCCTCTTGACACCGTTCAAACCTTGCGCGAGAGACTACGCACGACCATGCCACATTTGACGTCGACATCGATACCTGGGCGCTTCCCTATCATCTGCATTGTGAGGCATGCGGAGCGGTTAGATCAGTATGACAGGAATTGGTCAAAGACAGCAGAGAGGCCGTATGACACGCCTCTGACGAAGGGAGGCATTGCTCAAGCTGCGGCTACTGGTCGCTTCATTCGCAGTTGGTTGCACGATAAGAAGGAAACTGCGCGTCGCAGGACGGTGCTTGTGGAGGATGAAGAGGATGAAGACGACGACCGCAATGTTTGGGTGCCCAACGTTGTTATACATACTTCGCCTTTCCTGCGTTGTATGGAGACAGCTACAGCACTCGCAAACCAGTTATACAGAGCGCCATCACGCTCGGGTATGGTAAACAGAATAAACAGAGATGCCAGTGAAGTGGAGGCTGCGACATATTCTCGTATCCGCATTGACGACTATCTAGGAGAATGGCTCAACCCGGTCTACTTCTCAGAACTGAAAGAACCACCGCCAAGCACTCTACTGCCCGTGGAACTATCGCCAAACATTGACGCGACGTGGGACAGGGCTTTTTTCAGTGAAGCAGGAACATACCCGGAAGAATGGGAGAGTCTCGAACTGCGTTTGCGTGCAGGACTACGAGAGCTCTTGCTTTACTACAGTTCACAACCCGACATGCCTGATGCTGTTGTTCTCATCACACATGCTGCACCACACGCCGCTCTGTTGCATTCCTTGAGCGGATACCCAGTCTTGCAGACACCAGCCATCTCATCCCTGACAATGGCAGTACCAACACCGACGACAAAGGTCGACTTGAAAGGTCTTGGTGCATGGGACTTTAAACTACAAGCATCTACGGCTCATCTGAAAGCGGCCAACTTTGCCGGAACAGGCGGAGGGTTTCATCGAACGCAGAGTTTGCATGCGGTTCCGAGTGTGAAACCAGATGGACCTGGGCTGTGGAGACCTGGTGGTAGCGGTAGCACGACGCCAAGGACATCTATTTCTGCTTCTGTCGGTCGCAGCTTCTTGTCTCACCACAGTGGAAGACGCGCTGGTTCGCTCTGGGCAAGCACGTCCTCATTGTCGTCCATGGACGGCACTAACCAACCATCCCTTCCACGTCCCAAGTCACCTCCCCGAACCAGATCACCACAGCGTCCGCGTTCACCACAGACGGCACGGAAACCCGCCCTGGCATCCATCAAGCAGGAAAAAGAACCACGTACGCCCACCTCTACTACGCCTGCCCCGATCATCACCGACGGCATCAAAGGAGTACACATCCAAGACATCCTCATTTCACCCACAACCATCGAGCCGCCACCCCTATTCTTCGCATCCCGTGTCCCCACACCAAACGAAGACCAGCCCAAGAAACCACCAATTAGGAAGAACAGTATGCCACCTGAACTCAGCAAGATCGTCGATGGCGAAGGTGCTGGGAAAGTCAAGGAGATGTGGCAGCAGTGGGTTGTTGAGCAGCAGTTGGCTGTTGGTGAGGTACCTCGTGAGCAGGGTATCCGAGGAAGGAGATGGACCATGGCGTCGCCATGCGAGAAGAAATAAGGCAGTGAACGGGATTGAGTATTGTCGGTTATTGAAATTCGGACGGTGATACCCTTGCGAGGCCGACGCGTTTTTATTTACTATTGGAGTTTCATGGAGTATGTTCTTTCTGGGATTGAATCGGCATCATTAGGAAGCAAAAATTTGGTATTGTATACGATGTGAAGGCCAGCTTCTCTGTCGTAAAGTCCCTCCTTGTCCGATCAGTACATACCTTTCCATGGATCTTCGAAGAAAGAATCGTTGATGAAGCCTTCCACCACGTGCCTGTCATATTCTGTCGGACGTGTCGGTTCTCCCTGGATATGTTCACCTGCACCCTCCTCACCATTGTCCTCACCATGCCCCTCTGTATCCCCTCGGCGGGCATGACGGAAGCTGTCTTTCCCTCGTTCACGACCACGACCACGACCCTGCCCTCTGCCTCGACCTCTGACCCTGCCCCTCCCTCTTCCACGATCTCGACCGTTCCAGCGATTTTCCGACGATGGGTCCTCCTCGTCATGCGTTCTTGCTCGCTGCTTGTCACACTGTAAGCCGCTGTCCCAAAGCAGACTCAAGTTCTCTTACTTTTGAATCGCGTTCTTCATCGCCCATGCCCTCTTGACGTCCTTCCTCTGTTGACCCCTCGCCTTGTACCACGTCCGTTTGGGCATCCTCTCGATACGACTGCTTGCTGCGCGTCATACCACCAAAGTTTGTCGGGAGACCCATGGCTTGCAGCATACGGTCTTCGTTCATGAAGTCATTGTCGTTATTCTGATTGTTTTCCATCTTGAGTTCAGAATGGGTGTATGAGATGCAGGCGGGGTTGTCACCGTGACTGCATGCTGGACGTACGAAGGCCAAAGCCATAACAAGAGGCCTGACATCATCAATTATCTTGTAGACAGCCAATTTCTCGAGGATATCAGTTCGTGAGCAGGAAGAAAGCGTTGGAAACGAATCAATGGAATCATCTACAGATGCCTCGTCTTCTTACGCGGGCTCCGATCACCGCCGAGACAATGAAGAATGCGTCAATGCAGTCGCGGAAATGCTTTCGGAGCAGCTGTCAACGGCATTTGATACTCTTGCACTGGACAAGGCCATTGCGATACAAGCTCAGACGTACGGGATTCACGAGCACCCCAGCAGACCTGCTTGTACTGACATGAATGCAGTTCTGGACTCGTCAACGGATGTATGCACGAATTGACGTCTCTACAAGAAGAAAGTCAAAAGAAATTAGCAACTACGAAGGCCAAATTCTCTGAACATGTCAACATTGCACGCCAGGTTAGAAAGGATCTGGACGCTCTGCAGAAATCTATCAGGTAATGTAGCTTCTACCGAATGTTTGAGAGATGTCGCTGACGCTGTCACAGAGTTCTGCAAAGGAAAATGAAGAATTCTCATCCGATAGAGTATGCTGCGGCCAAGGACAACCATCCTGACCCCGACGAGGCGTGGGATTAAGGTTACTTTCCCACAACGTAGGCATACCCAGCCAGGTTCCGCAATCTACGCTGCCATGATTCGCTTCACATCCATCAACATACCAGGTACAGCTACACCTGCAGGAGACGACGGATTCGGCAAAAGGGGACATGTTCGGGATGAACTCGATCGGATATACATGAAGGGCAGACGGACGGATGACATCGGGGCCGATCATGACCGGACAAAGCCCCAGGGCGTGAACAGGGAGAAAGGAAAATTAACAGAACCTGTCTATGAGATTTTACAAAGCGAATAGCGAACTGCTCCAGCGTATTCATGTATCTTCAGGGTAGGGTTTGGTCTTGGCTAGGGTTAGATAATGCGGTGATCGTGCCTGTTTTTGCCGCGCGTCTTACAAATCCGGGTTGAGATCCTGTGGGCCGAGACTTATCAGATGATCGTTATCATTATCTGAGAATTATCAGATTCAAGATCTCATCAACCCGAACCTCACCTCCCATCCTCCACCAGCATCCCAGGACGACCCTGGGCAGTTGTTGAAGAGACCATTTACCTGATACCTCTCCCTACAGCCAGACCTCCCATGCCTGGACAAATGCCCATCGCTATTGCTCCGGCAGCTAGTACGCCGCCCGTGGCTCCGCTGGCCATGGCTCCCCGTCCCATCCAGGTTTGATCCTCGCGCAACCCTCACCGGAACACACTGACACTCGAGAACAGGGACGCTCTGAGCAGCCTATAACCCTCGTCACATCTAAGGAATGGGTCATCCCTCCGAGACCAAAGCCTGGTCGCAAGCCTGCTACAGACACGCCACCGACGAAGCGTAAGGCGCAGAACCGCGATGCTCAAAGAGCCTTTCGCGAGCGCCGTGCTGCCCGGGTTGTGGAACTAGAGGACATTCTTAAGGAAGTGGAGGACAAGAATGCCGAAAAGGAAGAAGAATACAAGGATACGATCGACCGGATCACGGCGGAGAATAAACAGCTCAAGGGTCACATTGAGGTTCTGAACGCCGAAATTGCCAACCTGCGGGCTATCTCGGACAAGGTCAGCCCGCCTACACCACCCGCCGAGTCACAGCTCCCATATTCGGTTCCGATCTATGCTGCCGTTCCCCTCCGGAAGCGTCCTTCGTCCCCGACTTCGGCTCAGCAGACGAAGCGCAACAAGTATATATCATCCGAACCTCTCGAGATCGACTTTACGACTCGTGCGAAGCCTCAGTCTCGCGTGCTCCCCCCCGCTCAACCTCCTTTTCCTGCGCCTCTTTTCTCTGCGGCTCCCGACCCAATTCTCATCCCCGACTCTTGCGGATTCTGCTCAAATGGAACACCCTGCATCTGTGCTGAGGTAGCTGCTCAGCAGCAGAAGGTTTACGTCAAGCAGGAACAAACCCTTTACTCCCTGCCTCCTCTCCAGGAAGCTGTGCCGTTCCCTCTATTGAAGTCTGCTTCCGCTCGCAGTGGAGGATGCCCGCCTGGTGGATGTGCTCAGTGCAAGGCCGATCCCATGAGTAGTCTCTTCTGCAAGACCTTGGCAAAGAGTACCGGTGCTTCTTCTTGCTGTGGCGGAAACGATGCTGGTGGTGGCTGTTGTAAGGGCAAGCAGGAGGAGCGTGAGCGTGACCCTGTTCTTGCGTACGCCCCTCCTCCGACGCGGATGCCTATGAGGAGTTCTTCGACCACGTATCTTCCTTGTGCCGACGTTTACCAGACCCTCTCCCGCCACAAGGGTTTCTCCGAGTCTGATCTTGGTGCCGTTACGTCGCTCTTGGCCATGGGCCGCAAGCCCGGCCAGGGCTTCATGGAATTCGACACTCTTGTTGTGCGCGAGGCACTCAAAGAGCTCGACCGAACCGCTTCTATGAAAGACTTTTATTAAAATGGCATTGGGCTACTTATTTGGGATTTACGGGCTTGAGGGACTTTATACTATACCAGAGATAACTTGAAAATGGGGGGTTAACGGGGTGGTCACTTGTCGTTTGTTTCTTTGACTATCATTTATGGCGTTAGAATATATGGGTTTCCTGAAGATGACGTTTGCTCCGTAAGACCATGAAACGTCCATCTATTAGAACCAAAAGCTGACACTGTACGACGGTGTCAGACTCTTCACAAAGTGCCACGATCCCTTCGGTACAAAGAGCATCTCACCCGGCCCCAATATGCCCTCCCGATACTGTGCTTCCGCATACTTGGGATACTTTTCTAAGTCGACTGCACCATCCACGTCCACCTGACTAGTATTTGACATGTCAACACAATCTTCCTCCCCTCGCGGATACAAGTTCTCCGTCTCTGATTCAGGAAAATTTTTCCAGTACTTGTACCCGGCTACCTGTGCAAAGATGTTGCAGTACGGGTCCTTGTGCAGTGGACTTACCGTACCTTTGGGACCAAACCAAGCATTCACTATCGGCTCTTCTAAGGCTGTCTCATGATCGGCATAGCAGTAGTCTGGTATCCTGATATCTTCTCGTAATCTTGGTATTTGAGAGAATAGGTCATGTTGTGCCAAATATGCGAGAGCTGGTGGATCAGGGTTTAATATGTATGTCTCGAGAAACTCCTTGAAAGGCATAACTTTCTGCGTCCAGTCTTTGGACACATAAGAGTCTCCGATTTCGACCGGTACGAGGCGTTGGCCATTGGAGGTTACGTTGAGGAGATAATCAAATGATGACCATGACTCCAAATAGACGGCTGGCCAATTCTGCATCGCCTCTGTGATGATCAGAGGGGTGTTCCGCGTTAGTAGATGCTCTTGGAACTCTCCGATACCCAGCTCGTCGACCCGGTCGAAGTAACGAAGGATTGCTGGTACACTGCTCTCATCGAGACATTCGAACGAGCTTTCGGCGCTCTGGATTAGACCAGCTGATATCTTGGTAGCAGTAGCCAATACCCTGTCCATGTGCTCGATCAAACTCAGCACGTCCCATTTTCTCGACCCACCGCCTGTGGTGATCAAAGTCATGTCCAGTGTATGTATGACCTCGATTGCCAAATCGCAATCAGCGCTCGCAGCAGCCAAGATTTGTGCAATTGCTTTCAGGAGACTTGCTTCGGTATGTAGGTTAAGCCACTGCTTAGGTGTATGCCCATCAAGCCCTGCCCGGAGGTGTCTACCACAACTTCCCGGCCGTTAGCAGAGTAGCGGAAGGTAAGGACCGTACGCGTACCTGGATATGATGTTTCCTATCTTCTTTATATCAGTCGCACTATCGTGTGGTAGACTTTTGGCAATCTCGGCCAATGCGTAATAGCAATGCCGGAACTCTCGTCCACCGACCTCCTCATGATCTCGGCTTGTGGTACTGCTGCCTATGCCTTCTTGAGAAGCATGGAAACGGATAGAAAGTTCATTGAGAAGCTCCCTGCAATAGTCTAGCAGATCACCTGGCCATTCTTGCATGTTTTGAGTGTTTACGTGGTGGACGACGCGATGTTACGGTGGTTCGACGTCGGTCAGGCTCAAACGACCGTGCGACAAATCACAAAGTGCGAACAATGGTGGAACCGAACAAAAAACATGTTACCTATAGGTATTTAGGGTAAATCGATATAAATGAGCAGAAACATGACCACGAGCCTCTCTTCCCAGAACTCGAGCGCACACCCACAATTACCACCTCTTCCCCCATACAGAGTACCCTTAGTCAACCCTCTTTCCTACAGCTTCCATAAGCTCCTCTCTAAGTAGTCTCAACTCACTTTCCACCCTGCCGATTCTCTCTCGCAACTCGCCTATACCTCCATCCTGATATTGAGTCTCATCCTCTGTCTCGTCTTCAGAGGCAGTACCACTCCGGAGAGGTCGAGAACCCCGCAGACCAATACCAAAACCTATACCTCCCGCACCGCCCCTGAATGGCGTACCTCCATCACCACTGCGAAGAAGTTCCTCAACGGTCATCGTTCTAGCCTTGCTCAAGCCCGGGCGGTTGGCGCTCCTGTTTGGCAGGCGACGTTCCAGTGACTCCCACATTGCAACCAAGAGCACAAACGCAGAATGTGTAATGAAAAGCAGCCAAAGCTTCATCCTCCGCAGACTTGGGGAGGAATGTGACAAGAACAGGCGGAACGGCCGCAGAAGAATAATTGTCAAGATGTTGAACGGCGGAAAAAACACGACAAGGTGATCCGATATGGTTGATTCGATGCATGTGGCTGCGAAGAGGAACAGGTATTCTTCGCGGGCGTTGTTCATGACCGTGGAGAAGGAGTTAGAGAGGATGGCAATGAGAATCGTGACCAGTAAGATTTGTGTGACCGTCACGAATATGACCATCAGCGTTGGACCAAAAACAGGGTTGATGTTGTACATTTCATCAAACCCAACGTAGCTGGATCCGAAGAAGATGCGTATAAGGATCCATGACATGCGCTGTATGCCAAAATTCTCACGGCCCAGAACACAGAAAGTGATCACAAATCCGACGTAAATGACAGCAACAAGAATCATGAACTTCAAGAAGTCCCAGGTCAGACGGCGTAGACAGGGCATCAAAATGCCGAAATATGGAATGAGACTGAACACCGAGAAGCATCTTGGCACAAGGATGATGGCAGCAAGACCAAGCACATTCCATGCCACCGTTGCTGTTCCCCAATACCCTTCCCCACCGAGCAACCCGAAAAGTCGCACTCCTGCCCAAGCAAACCAGATAGTGCACAGACCCACATCTGCACCCCACCAAAGATCACCCCACCACAATCCGGCATTGTCACGCCACGCCTGTACCTCATCCAAGACATAGCCACAGATCCAGATTAACAAGACAAGCTCCTTCCATAGCCATCCAATCTCGGGAGGAGTGGCAGCAAGAACCCACAGGTACAAAGCTAGGAAGATGACGCGGTTCACTGTCTCGCAGAGTACACGAGACCGGGGTACGCGTAGTCTGGAATACAACTCCTCTAGCGTACGACCGTGAATATGAGGCTTATAGAACACCGCCTTCTTGTGTGAGTCGACGTTCATGGTTGTCCAGAACACAACTTCTCCTCTCCAAACGGCGTTCAGGACTTCTTGTACACGTGAGCTTGCAAGAAAATGCTTCGCAGGGGCCAATATGGCGAGCTCCAGGGCATTGACACTGTTGGAAGATATGTCACTAGTCGAACGTATCATACCCGGAGCTAAAAGTGGTGCTCGGTCATCCAAACGTGGTGGAGTAGCAGGAGTAGCTGGTGTGCTATCACGAGGATCAAACTCAGTGGTGAGGCTATTGATGAGACCAGTAGGCGTATAGTTGCTCAACAAACGGATAGCAAGAAGTTCTGCTGCCCATCCTCTATTCCAGAATTAGAATGGTACTTGTGGAATCGTGTGCATACGACTTACCGAGCGCTATCATGATTTCTCTCGCCATTAGCCCGATCATCGAACTCCATTTTACACCATATCAACGCCAGGATGATCCCGGGATGTTTACTCTTGGTAAGCCATCTAAGTATGGGTCGAATCAATTGACTGGACAATGGCGGCGTCCGAAGCTGTTCCGCTGCTTAGAGACTGTTTGCTATGCATGTGAAATGAACCATACCTGATCATATGCATACGAAGAATCAATCGCTTGGCGCAGAGATGCACGCAGCTTCGAGATTACCTCCGTGATAGGTGAGGAGGATGATATGGGCGTGAGCTGCATGAACTGCCGAGAAAGTCAGGTTAGACCATGGGTAATAACAACGTCAGCCGAACGAAACGCACCGGAGGGAATGATGTTCGACGATAAACCGGCGGTAGTATGGCGGCCATACAAGCGGATAGAGTAGGCGAAGGGCACCAGACTGTCCTTACACGTCACTCTCAGTGATTGCAAACCCTGGTCCGTCAAATGCCGTTTCAAGACTGAGCAGACATAACAGATCAGCGACGTGCTAGTAACGTGGACACGGCCGAGGCAGGGTTCATGCCAGATTAGGCATAATAGACAACGTTAACAGAAGCTTCTACATGTACAGGCTACGAAACACTTCCCAATTCGTTTCCAAAAGTTATTCAGCTGTCTTCTATGCAAAATCTGGGTGTATGTGCAGCCTCAATGCCGTACGCGTGCTGTAGAATGAAGTCAGCCAGCAGCGCAATTGCACCACCACGGTACATCTTTCTTCATACCCTTCCTCTCATTCCGAATCCTGAAAGGTATGCCGTCATCGCTACTTCTTCCCTTCACTTCTTAAAGATATATGCTCGTGTAGCTCTACCACAACGTTTGCCACACAATGTCGACTACCGCCCGCAGACGTCTGATGCGTGACTTCAAGGTGCGTTCTTGGCAATGCTACTTGCTATAAATAGCGTACTGATTGACCTTTTGCAGCGCATGCAACAGGACCCTCCCGCCGGTGTTTCCGCATCTCCCGTTGCTGACAATGTCATGACTTGGAACGCCGTCATCATTGGCCCTTCAGAGACCCCCTTCGAGGACGGTACATTCCGCCTTGTCCTCCAATTCGACGAGCAGTATCCCAATAAGCCGCCTGTGGTTCGTTTCATCAGCAAGATGTTCCACCCGAACGTGTATGCCAATGGCGAGCTCTGTCTCGACATCTTGCAGAACCGCTGGTCACCAACCTACGATGTGGCTGCGATCCTTACTTCCATTCAATCCCTATTAAACGACCCGAATAATGCTTCTCCGGCAAACGCGGAAGCAGCGAGTCTTCACAAGGAGAACCGAAGAGAGTACATGAAGAGGGTGAGGCAGACCGTGGAGCAGAGCTGGGAATCTTAAGCACTTAGATCCTGAGATGGATGGAATTGTTGATTCATTTATGGCGCATTGTTATGGTTGGACTGGTTCGGTGTTTTCTCGATAGGCTGGCCTCTTTTTTTCGTTATTTTGTGTTTTTTGTCGCTGCTTTCTTTCCGATCATCAATGCCTGCCGCGGTTTTTCTCACTTTTGAAGTCTGTGACTGGATATGTGAAAATATCTCTTATGTTCCTAGGTACTATGACTAGATGAAAGAGTACTCCGGGGCCTCGTGCGATACAGTCCCGCTGCTTCGCACGCTGTGCCTCCAAGGCCTTGTCGGCGAGTCCACAGTTGCTGCTGCCATCTCCTCCACAAATTCCTTCTCCAGCTTCTCCATGTGCGTCTTCATGACCTCCAACTCACCTGCTCGCTGAAGCACTGATTCACGAAAAGCCACTGGAATGACGGAAGCCCGTGTGACCTGGATCTTCGGAACCAGAGGACGAGGCACCAGCTTCCGCCTGGGCGGCGGTGGTTGCGGTTTCTTGACAGGAGTTTTTGTTTCTTCAGCTTTCCACCAGACTTTCTCATCCGTATCCTTCAGGGTGCGAGACCCGTCTGTAGTCCTGCTGCTGGTGGAACTGTCGCTTGCAGTGCTCGACACTACCTCCATAAGGTTCCTGACCTCCGGCGTCCGTGGCCGGGTTGGTGTATAATGTTGCATGGTTGCTTTCGCCTTCATGACTCTTTCTGGGCCATGGCCTTCGAGCTTGGAATATAATGGCGGAGGAGACGACGAAATACGTGATGTACTTACGGTCATCGGGCTAATAGGCGGAGAGGGCAGCAAAGTACTCTGGTGCTTGACTCGTGTGTAGCCTGGTGACACAGGGAAGTTCGTGCTTAGTGGCGACAGCACCGAAGGTATTCTGAGAGCCTGACTGGCTCTCCATGTTCGCGCAGTTTGCCAGCTTGACCGGTGCGGACTTGTCGGCCCGGGAAAGTTGAAAGCCTCCAGCATGGGTTTTTCTCCATAAGCTGAGATACTGTGTTGCATTATCCTTCTCTGACGACGACGAACAAGAAGCCAGACGACAAGTGCCGTTCCGAAGACAGCAACCACCGCACAAGCGACTACGATGGGCATGAGGACCTGAGGAAGCAAAGTCGTGCCTGTTGACACGATTTCGGCAGATCCGCCATCTGTGATGGAGACCTCTGTAAGCATGGTATCTGTAGATGAAGCAGAACCAGCAGCAGCAGCAAGCGTCTGAGTGTCTCTGATAGCCATTGCGAGTGCGTATGCCTTTACTGATCTGTCTTTAAGAAGAGGACCCACGCGCGGGAGAGGGCCTGAAGGCTATATAAGGCCCCCCCCATCCATCGGCAGAAGCAGAGACCTCTGTCACCATGGTATTACGGAAGGTTTACGACGGTTCCATATTTCTTTGTGGGTCGTGGGTGCGCTTTGAGCGTCCTTTGTCCCTGAACGGCTCCGCGCGTGTAAAACCGAGGTCAATGAATGTTCCGCTTTCGGCAATTCTTAAATGCATGGGAGAGTGCAGGGTTATGGCTTATTTGAAGAAGGATAATACGAGCGAGAGACACATTGGATTGCAATGATATCAGCCATATCTTTCTCATGAACGGCCACCGCGCCCACTCTTCCTCCCCGCAAGAACCTTTCTCCGCTTCTCAAACCTCTCTCCAGCAGCTGGGCCCTCTTGATCAGCACCCTCATTTCCTGTCCTCTTCCTCGATCTCTCCACAACGTTATCCTTCGAGCTCTTAACCGTCCGGTCATACACAGACCTATCAAGGACTCCCCAGTCTTCACCACCGAAACCGATTTCCTGGGACCGTCCCTTCCTCTTCGACATCTCCTTCTTGCTCATAGCCGGCAGACGAATATAATTCTCTTCTTCGTAATTCATACGACGGCGGTCCTCATTTCTGTCGCGATCCGACACAGCCATAATGCGACCCTTGTGAGAAGTGATAGTGGAACCAATCGATGGTTCAGCAACAGGTGCATCCGTAAGCTCTTCCGAGATAAAGTTGCGCATAGTCGCGTTCTGCATGGCCGATGCGCGTTGTCGACGTTCTGCTCGGGTAGGGTCGAGGGAAGCCGGAAGAGTGGTAGAGGAGATCTTTGGCGGGCGGTAAATACCATCTGAGCGCTCTGCCTCCGCACCGCCTTCCTCGTCCTTCCCAGAAACCAACGCTGACGGATTCGGCTTGAACGCCAAAGCACCCGCTGCCGACACGATATCCTTCGCGTCTCCATTCGCAAGTCCTGTCGCCTCCAACCGGTCCGCCGCGCGAACAACCTTCTGAATCATGTAACTCAATCGCCCCTCCATAGGCTTAACTCCACGCTCGAGAATTACACGCAATTCAATCAACTTGTCGCGGACATCCTGTCCGAGGCAATCGTCGTCGTCGTTTAATGATTTATTGCGGAGCTTGATGAGAATGAGGAAGACCAGATGGTGAAGGTACGAAAGCAGTGCGTGGTTCTTTAGCGATAAAAGAGAGATTCCGGAGGAGGTCTCAGGAAACGGAGGCGTGGGGAGAGAGGTGGACGTCGCCTCGAGCGAGGAGTTGAGGTTGCGCAAGAGGCCCAAGAGAGGCGAAGGGCCGCTGGATTCGTTGTCTGTCATATTCTGAACTTACTGATCAGGGTTATTTCGAGCCGGTGTACTTGGCCAAAAAAGTTGGATACAAGTGCCGCACGTGATCGCGAAGATCCAGGCACGCGTACGTCGAGCAACGAAACTCACAAAAGTCGAAGTTTCGGTTTATCGTGCACAAGCAATGTCATTACGGCCAGCATTCACTTCTTGCCTCAAGGCTGCGGCTCAGGTGAGTCTTGCGCTGCTCAACCGGCATGTGGTACTGACGAAGCGTGTCTACAGCGCCGTACTATCTTCACCGTCCGTCCGCTCGCTATCGGAGAGGCTGACCCCGAACAGAACGGTATTGGTCCTTTCTTGAACGCCGAATCGTACAACAGAATCTGGACCCAGAAGCAGTACGCTGTTTGTGATAAGTTGAACACGCTGACAGCTGGTATGGCGGACGCATGCGCACGATCTCGGGCCAAGTTGTTGACATGACTGTATAGGATCTGAGTTAAGCAACCTCCCTCCTCATAGTGTTGCCCTCCAGACGGCGCGCGATCCTGCTCAGGCTGCCGTATTCAATCACGCTTCCTTCCTCGCCAACAATGACTTCTTCCTTCAAGGTCTTCTTCCCACCCCTCGCGAGGCGGTTGATTCCATGGACAGGAAACTGGTCCAACGGATCGAGAAGGACTTCCGGTCTGTTGTGAACTTGAAGGAGCTCATGATTTCTACGGGTATTTCAATGTTCGGCTCGGGTTTCGTGTGGTTGGTCGAGGACGACAGGCGTAGGCTCAGGGTTTTGGCTACGTACAACGCAGGATCTCCCTTCGTCGAGCACGCTGTGACCGATGCCAACTCTCCCCTTACGAGTTTGGACGCACACGCCCGTGCGATGAGGCCTTTCGCCGTTATGCCGCTTTTGGGTGTGAGCGTTTGGGAGCATGCCTGGGTGCCGCAATATGGCATCAACGGAAAGGAGAAGTACTTGAAGAACTGGTGGAAGCAGGTCAACTGGCAGAAGGTGAACTCGATCTTGCTCGAGGGCAGTCTTGTTTAAAAGGGCATAGAGAAGGTGTTATTAACACAAATCGATTTAAAACGAGTTATAAGTCCAGGGCATTCCGGGGGAAGCTGCGCCCCGAGCCCTGCGCCCCAATAATACGTAGCGAGGCCGCCCCGGCCCAGATACCAAGACCTCCCTTTAACCTTCATCAATACACCCTACCAACACAAGAACATCCTGTAGCACAGTTTTCGCTAGCTAAACTTTCCCCAACAGTATCCAATCTTCCGGTATCCGAGTTCACTTGCGCAACCATGGGAAAGTCACAGAGTAAGCTGTCCAGTGACCAGCTTCAAGAGTTGGTAAAATCGACATATTTCGACAAGCGCGAACTTCAGCAGTGGTATAAGGGTTTTGCAAAGGACTGCCCCTCCGGTGTTCTTACTAAGGTCGAGTTCCAAAAGATCTACAAGCAGTTCTTTCCATTTGGAGATCCATCAAGCTTCGCAGACTATGTGTTCAACGTGTTTGATGAGAACAAGAATGGCTCGATCGATTTCAAGGAGTTTATCTGCGCATGTATGCTCACCAACCTTATGACATCTTTGAGTGTGTTCTGATCCGTCTCTTTAGTATCGGTAACCTCCCGCGGTCAACTCGACGAGAAGCTTGTATGGGCTTTCCAGCTGTATGATATCGACAACGACGGCTTCATCTCGTACAAGGAGATGCTCCAGATTGTGCAGGCGATCTACAAGATGGTCGGCTCGATGGTTAAGCTGCCTGAAGACGAAGATACACCAGAAAAGAGAGTGAACAAGATTTTTGCCCTAATGGACAAGAACTCAGATGGGAAGTTGACTATGGAAGAGTTCCGGGAAGGAAGCAAGAAGGGTGAGTTCGCACGCTATTGCAGACTGAATGTGTCGTTTACGCATACTTTAGATCCCACAATTGTTCAGGCTCTCAGTCTATACGATGGTTTGGTGTAAGCGATGATGGGAAGGATTCGTTTGGGGGAGAATAGAGAGCCCGAAAGAGGGTATCTCGGATTCTTTACGTCGAGGCACGACGAGAGGTTGGAGAGTCGCACGCTTGGATTATCACATGTCAGAGGTTGTCAGTATGAATGACTTGTTGGGAAGCAATAAGAAACCGTCAGGAATGTTTTGATATAGTATTGGAGCTCGTTCTGCACCTTTCATGTACCTCTCTGGTCCCCAGACTTCGTAAGGTTTGGCGCCCCCTGGCTACACGGTCGGGATAAACAACAGGGATTACACTCTGAGACGCTCGGCCAACGCGAAGTTTGCGACGTGATACAAGGCGGCACACCCGAAGAAGCCGCTCAAATCGGATCTTGAAGCCGTCGCCGGTCTTCCTTTTTCACCGTTGGGGCAACCTGCAACTCGAAATCAGGTGCTCACCCTTACTTTCCTTGTCACCCCAACAGTGTAATCACGCATACAGCTCCGACCGACACTTTCAATTACCAGCAGAAATGTCCGGCCAAACGATCAAGGTCGTTGCGCGTTTCCGTCCCCAAAATGACATTGAATTACGGGAAGGTGGGGGACCAGTGGTGGAGTTCGAGGGTGAAGATACGGTGAAGCTCAATGCCGCCGAGTATGCTGGTAGTTTCACTTTCGACAGAGTATTCGACATGCAGACAAAGCAGAAAGACATCTTTGAGTATTCCATTAGGTCAACAGTCGATGACATTCTCAATGGTTACAACGGAACTGTCTTCGCCTATGGTCAAACAGGATCCGGTAAAACATTCACAATGATGGGTGCCGATATCGACTCAGCCGAAACGAAGGGTGTCATCCCACGTATCACCGAACAGATCTTCACCTCGATCTTGACATCGCCAAGTCATATGGAGTACACCGTCAAGGTGTCGTACATGGAGATTTATATGGAGAAGATCAGGGATTTGCTGAATCCACAGAACGACAATCTGCCAATTCACGAGGAAAAGGCCAGAGGTGTCTATGTCAAGGGCTTGCTCGAAGTGTACGTGTCGTCCGTGGGTGAGGTGTACGAGGTCATGAAGCAGGGAGGTCGTGCAAGAATGGTAGCAGCAACGAACATGAACGCCGAATCTTCGCGATCACACTCCATCTTCTTGATCACCGTGACTCAGAAGAACCTGGAAACTGGATCGGCAAAGAGTGGGCAGCTCTTCTTGGTCGATTTGGCTGGTTCAGAAAAGGTGGGCAAAACCGGTGCAAGTGGACAGACTTTGGAGGAGGCGAAGAAGATCAACAAGTCCTTGTCGGCACTTGGTATGGTCATCAATGCACTGACGGACGGAAAGTCGACACACGTACCGTACCGTGATTCCAAGCTCACTCGTATCCTCCAAGAGTCGCTCGGTGGTAACTCACGAACAACCCTCATTATCAACTGTTCGCCAGCATCATACAATGACGCCGAAACATTGTCAACACTTCGCTTCGGTATGCGTGCAAAGACTATCAAGAACAAGGCCAAAATCAATGCGGAACTATCACCTGCCGAGCTTAAGGCCTTGCTTGCGAAGGCGAAGAAGGAGTCCGTCAGCTTCAACGAGTACATCAATGCCTTGGAGGGCGAGATTACAGTCTGGCGAAGTGGAGACACTGTGCCAAAGGAGAGATGGGTGACAAGAGAGAACAGTTCGCAGTTTCAACCGGCAATCAGCACGCCGCTCAAGGCGTCCTTCGCGGACAGCCCTACATCCACGCCAAGAGCCAGTACACCCATCGTCGCGCCAGTCTCTCTCGATAAGGACGAGAAGGAAGAGTTCTTACGACGAGAGAACGAGCTGCAGGATCAACTTTCGGAGAAAGAGTCACTCCTAGCACAACAGGAAGCCGAGCTCAAAGCCGCTCGTGAAGAGCTTGAGGCTACTCGCTCAAACTCGATGTCCGCGGTGAATTCGAAGAAGGACCTGGAGCTGAGGATTGAGGAGATGAAGATCTCTCTCGAGAAGGTCACTTACGAGAGCAAGGAAGCCGGTATCACCATCGACAGTCTTCGTGAACAGAACACGGAGTTATCTGCCGAACTCGAGGACGTGAAGCGCTCATTGACTGAGCTCAAGCTCCGTGGGGCTGATGCTGACGCTGAAGCCGAGAAGGAGAGGAAGAAGTTGGGGAAGATGAAGGAAATGATGTCTTCGTTCGAGCTCAACGGCACTGACGCTATGTCAGAGAACATTGACCGTGCCTTGCGGGACGCCATGGAGTTTGCCGAGATGGAAGGCGATGATGCGAAGAGGGACGTGCTCAAGTCAAAGTTGACCGAAGTGGAGGTGCACTTGAACAGCCTGCAGCAAGTCGCAAGAGATCGTGCGATCGAGGTGCATGCTCTCATTAAGAGGAAGGAGGAGCTCGAGGATCGTCTGCGAACGCTTCAGGCCTCCCACAGCGAGCTATTGGAGAGCAAGGTTGGTGAGGCTGGATTGAGTGCGGATGAGTTGAGGGCCAAGGTCGAGGAGGCCTACGCACGTGAGAAGGTTAGTTCGCAGGAAGATGAACTTCGACGAGTGATGGAGAAGAAGGAAGAGGAGAACAAGGCATTGAAGGAGACCATCGAGGAGTTGCAGAAGGCTGCTTCCACCGCTCAGGCTCAGCAAAATGGTACCGCTACATCGCCAAGCAGGGCCCAAGCACGCTTGGAGGCCCAACTTGCTGAGTTTGACATGATGAAGAAGTCCTTGATGCGAGACTTGCAGAACCGCTGCGAGCGTGTCGTCGAATTGGAGATCTCCCTCGACGAAGCCCGCGAGCAATACAACAACGTCCTCCGCGCAAGCAACAACCGCGCTCAACAACGCAAAATGGCATTCCTGGAACGCAACCTCGAACAACTCACCAATGTCCAACGCCAACTCGTTGAACAAAACTCCTCACTCAAAAAGGAAGTCGCCATCGCCGAACGCAAGCTCATCGCTCGTAACGAGCGGATTCAGTCTTTGGAAGCTTTGTTACAGGACGCACAAGATAAACTCACCATCCAGAACCACAAGTTCGAGACGCATCTTAGTGCGGTACGGGAGCGTATCAACGCCTCGAGGGCGGAGAAGTTGAGTGCGAATGGAGCTGGTGGGTTTCAGTTTGGTGGATCGCGGATTGCGAAGCCGTTGCGTGGAGGAGGGGGTGAGCAGTTGAGTGGTGTCGGGTCCATTATGGGGCCTTCGTCGCCGGTTAGTCCCACGACTCCCAAGTCTCCGAGTGAGAACAGGAGGTCAAGTGGGTTATTTGACTTTATGAAGACAAAGGCGATGGGCTCGTCGCAGTAAGTATGCTCTGTGAAAGTTAGGTGAAGGGACGGGGTTTGCACGTGGATTCGCTGAAGGGTTTGCAATTGTTTATGGGGCGTCTTGTTCGTAATTACCTTGATAAGGCGGGCGTATATCTCATTTCCTAGAATTTTTAGCATATAGGTATTCATGACTATCCTATACCATGCATCTTTCTCGGGGTATTCTCAAACGACGAACGCCAAATGCTCCCTTTTCTTAACATGACTACTCCGCATCAGGATCAAACAAATCCAGCCCAAGATCCTCACCCTCCTCTTCCTCTCCATGCTCATGATGGTGCTGATCCTCCATATGCACATCATTAACCACCTCCTTAACTTCGGCCGGCGGCTGACTCGCCTCCTCCACCTTCCTCCTCTCCCTCTCCTGAAACTCCTCGATTGCCCTCTGCCTCGCTAAACTCCCCGCCTCGGGTCCCATTCCCAATACGCCCACTCTGAGCTTCGTCTCGTCTGGCCAGGGGAGTGCTGCGCTTGGGGCGCCGGTGAATGGCGCGATCTTGGCTGCGTAGCTTAGGAGGGTTTGAGCATCGACTTTAGTGTTGGTGGTGGTGGAGGTGGAGGGGGTAGAGATGGGAGCGAGGGATGTGGGGAGGTGTTGGAGGGTTTGCCGGGCCGTCGAGAGCGTGCGGAGGGCGGATGAGATTTGGGTTGATAGGGAGCGAGATTGGTGCTGTAAACCCAAAATACGGTTATGTTGGGCGGTGTGGAGGTCAGCTGCCTAGATCATCAGCACAAGCGTCCAAAGATACTTGAGAAGCAACTCGAACCTTCGTCAAGGGCTTCGTTTAGAGCTTTGTCTGCTTCTAGGAGGGCTTCGAAAGCGGAATGGGTTGTTTCAGGGTTGAATTGGCTGACGGTGAAGCTGGACAACAGACTTGTGACGGCAGCTTCGTACGCTGCCAATGCAACTGGGAGTTTGATCGCTGATTGATCCCCGTTCATTCTTCCTTTACAATGGGTGTAGTGTTTGTCAGTTCACGTGCACGGACGTCGGTACCCTGCAGACCTGGCAGATACGCGCAGGAGCCTACATGTCGGTTGTTTGCCTCGCCTTTCCCGAGAAAACACAAAGTCTACGTTACACCTCCATTCATTTGATCTCCATGCCAATCGCTACAGCTCCACAACGAAAACGAACAGGCATCGCCGCACTCTTTCCCGTTCGGAAACCATCCGTGCCTGTTGTTAGGAGAGCGGGAAGCTTAAGCGTGCGAGCCAATGACGACGGGGAAGAACGAGATCCAGATGTCTTCAATCGACGACAGAAGCTTCAGTTGTTGAGGAATCAGTCGAGTAGTCAAGTAGATGAGGACGACCTAGAAATCCTCGAATACGATCTCGCACCCCTCCCCCTTCCCCAGGAAATATCCGACGTCCTCGCCGGGTTATCGTATCTCCTCACCCACCGCTACCCCCCCTTTGATCCCTCGCGTCTATCCCGAGGAGTAGTGGCGAGCACGCTCAACATGCGACGCTGCATGCCAGACGTCGTCCCTGTCGCGAGTATCCGGGCACTGTTGAAGGATGGAACGATGGTTGAGAGGGAGGTTAGTCGCTTGGCCGCGGAGGGGCGGGTTAGGGTGTTGGAGATGAGGGCGCTGGGACAGGGTGAGCTTGGTGTTTGCGAAGCACCATACTATCTCCAACAAGTAAAGACACGCGCGGAGGAGCTGGAGGAGGAGGCGGCGCGGACGGGGAAGGAGGAGACAATGGCGGCCGTCGACGCACTCCGCGCATTTGCGGAAATTCTGAAAATGAATCCAACCGGATTCCCGACCGCGAATTTCCCTGTTAATGGACGGCTAGAGGAAGGACAGCTGAGGCATTTAATCACACAAGGCTTCCTCGCTCTCGCACCACACTCCACCCCCGGCGCCGGCCACCTCCCCCTCTCCACCTCCACTCCTTACACATTCTCTCACCCCTACCTCGGACTCCTCATTCGTCATTCGCTGCTGGGACGGCAACACATCATTCGCTCGATAACACGAAATAAAGCCAAGACGAAGGCGGGGGTGGTGTTGGAGAGTATGTTGAAGGAGAAGGTGGGGAAGGAGTGTGGGTTTGGGGTGGGGTGGGGTGGGTGTTGTGGGAGTGTGTTGGAGGGGGGTGGGTGGAGGTTGTGCGGACGCCTGTCGGGCGGGGGTTTAGGTTGGGAGGGAGGAGGGAGTGATTGGAATAGAGAACGAGATGTCCATTGAAACTCATTTACAGAAACTCAATCACTTGAGATGACGGCATTCCTTATCTCTCCGTTTCGTCGATGCGTCAAGTCGCGCACCCGTATCCGCGGCGAAAGATAAGCAGAGCCCGTACATATACCCTAGACCCCCCCCCCCCCCTCCCTCTCTCCTCCATCAACAATTACACTTGCAAGCATGGGCTTTCCACTATCGACATACTCTACAACTGAGACGACGACGAGAGAAGCGGAGAGTGCAAAGCCACCCAATGCAGCGGAGGTGTTGGCCGCAAAAGTCGAGAGGATCGCGACCACCCTCCTACAATCACAATCTCGAAGACATCACAACCGCACCACCCATACCCACACCGAAGGAACCTCGAGGGGAGCATGTTGTTTAGAGGGATACAGCGTGGAACGTTTCGCCGAAGATCTCCAACCTGACGATAAATTCGTACAACGCATCTTCGAACTGCTCCTCAAAGAAACCGCAATGCGGGCACGTCAATCCAACACCGCCTCCTCCTCTGTCTCAAACTCCGGCTTCTCAACCCCCGCACCAAAACCGGAAGAACCCCTCCCCTCACAGCTGCACCAGAGACCGAGAGTCGTCGCCGCACCAACCCAAGCCTGGGCATACGACGTCACGCCCCCCATGGGTTCATATCCCTACGAAAGCGCGGAGTGGGAAGAGGGCGAGAGTGAGGAGTACGAGTTTACGGAGGATGAGGAGGGTGGGGAGGATGTGGAGGGGGAGATGTGGAGTCCGGTTGAGGTTGGGAGTGGGTGGGTTTAGTCGAGTCAAGTCCGAAGGGGTTGGGTTTGGGGAAGTGGATGGGAGAAAAGGATACCATGCGATCATGCAATCGCATACGACACACTACAGAACATTGCGCTCTGCTACAATGGCAATTGGCAACTGGCTTCTACGGGACAACGAGGATTTTCGGATTTTTGGAGTTTGATTCATTATATCCAGGGTGAGGTGCTTGATAGCATAGTGATGAGACTTTTGGTTTTGCTTTATTCATTTGAGTGTGCTCTTCATGCTCTGCGTCCTGACTGCGCAGTGCTCGAATGGTGCATACACCCCGGTGGTCTCTATAACCGACATCCTTTGTAGCCCTGTCGCCCGACATAGGCGTGAATTGCTCGCTACGCCGTCTTACATCTGTTCTCATCACATATCGTACATCACACGCCCTATTACTGGTTCCGTAACTCTCGAAAAAGTCCGTTCACCACTTCCTCCCAGCCTGTACACACCCATTAGCCCAATCGCCACACCCTCTTCCCATCTCATATACATACCGCCTTCATAACACACTCCTTAAACGCCAAAAACTCCTTCTCGCACGCATTCTTGTGGATATTCTCATATTGTGCCACCACGCATTTCCCGTATACTGCTGATTGCGCCGAGCAGGCGGATATTGAGGAGGCGAGGCGTTGGAGGGGTTTGCCTGGTGCTGAGCGGGTCATGATGGAAGAGGGGGGGGGTGAAGGGTGATGTATGCGTTGGGTGCCGAGAAGGGAATGGTGTGGGAGGGGATGCAGGGGATGCATGTCAACGTTACAGGGTGAAGCTCACTTGGGCGTATTGTGAAAAAGTCGGTTGATGAGTTCTAAGGTGATTTGGTTGATGGAATGGAGTATGTGGAAGAGGAAGACACTGACACGAAGCTCGCTATCCTTGCCTCCATTCTGACGGAGACTTCGACTTCGCCGGAAGAGTTACTTGAGTTACTACTCCAGGCTGATGGGAGTGTCGAGAAGGCGGTGGAAAATCATTTGGACAAATACATCGGTCAGCCAAGCGCTACTGGAAAGCGTAAGCCGCTGGAGAAGCAGAATAGCATAATGGATCACTTTGGCGGACCGCCTTCTCCCAAGCGGCTGAAAGCCTCGTCCGAGCTGGTCTCGGGGGCTTCGGGCTCATTTGATGGTCCGGATGTTGCGTCCATGCTAAAGTGGACGGAAAGTGCGGAGAGAAAGAAGCGAGAGTTCGAGAAACCACTGCATGTTTACCTCCCAGAGCATCTCGAATCTCTTGCACCATGCACCCTCCACCTTAACTTCCTTCCACCAGACCTGGCTAAACGACTTACTCAACGCCTACTTGACGAAAGCAAGACATGGAAAAGCAATCAATTCAGGTTGTTTGACAAAACCGTTAGCTCGCCGCATACGACATGTTTCTACGTTGAGGATGGAAAGGATTGGGTGAGTGGGGGGTTTTCGTACAACGGAAAGCCCTTACCAGATGTGCGAATGTTTCCGCCAGAGTTGATGGAAGCGAAGCCGTACGTTACTTTGTTGGTCAACAAAATCCTCAGCGAGCGTGAGAGAATGCGATACCAAATTCCAGCAGGCGAATGGGAACCCAACGTTGCGTTCACGAACTTATATGCAGGCGCACACCAAAGCGTCGGTGCACATGCCGACCAGTTGACGTATCTTGGTCCGCATTGTGTTATCGCGAGTTTGTCTCTGGGGGTTGAGAGGGAGTTTCGGATTCGGAAGACGACGCCTGGGGTTAAGAATGCGGATAGTGCAGCCCGTGCACTCTCAATTCATCTACCGGATAACAGTTTGTTGATTATGCACCCGCCCATGCAGGAAACTTACAAACACTCCATTCACCCCGCTCGGACATTGACGCCCCATCCAATCATCGGGACCTCGAGGATCAATATCACGTATAGGATGTATCGCAAATCATATGTTCCGCCTGATGGAGGTAAGAAGTGTAGGTGTGGTGTTACGGCTGTGTTGAAGACCGTGATGAAACAGGAGAAGAATGCGGGGAGGTGGTGTTGGATGTGTGATAATCGGGAGAAGCCGTGTGGGTTCTTTGAGTGGGCGGAGTTTGAGGAGAGTGGTGAGCTGAAGGCAAGGTAGCTTGGTTGTTTGGGGAAGTTTCATGAGGTGTATGCTAGCGATAATAGTGTATTGATACGTGTAGAAGTAGCGTGAGAATAATGATGTTGTTCACTGAAGCATTACACCAAAAACCGAGTCATCCTTCTTTGGTCAAGGGGCCCTGCGAGTCCAATACTGACTGCTGTGACGATACCCAATAGATGGACGGTCTTCCCACGGGTGGTCGGCTCTTGGCGCCGTATGCGATGACATCACTTCAAAGTGCTACACCAGATCAACCAGCAAACAGCCATGATGGATCAACCAGCCATGACGGATCAGAACGAGCAGAAGCAAATGGAGAAGGCCGAGCAGCACGCACAAATCCCCGTCGAGGATCCCGCCACCGCTCCAGACACCCTTACGGACTACCACAAAGAAGGCGATCATGCTCGACTTTCCTCCGCCCTCTCCTCCTTGGTATCAAAGTCAGCATCATCCGGAGAGAGCGTGATGATGAACCTTTTAGCCCCGGCAACGGGCGTCATCAAGAAGTCCGGTTGGCTGGACATGTCGAAGAATGCGTTCAGCGTCATGGGCAATTACGCCGATAGCTGGAATTATGGAAACTATGTCATTGTAAGAAAGACGGGGGAGAAGAAGTGGGAGTCGATGCCGCTTTATGCCAGGATTGGGATGCATTTGCTGTATGGCACTCCGTCATGACTCCTCGTTATGCAACGTCGCTGACGTCGAGGCCACACAGATTTGTCGGTAGAGCCGAACGCACACTACTCGAAGACGGGTACCTCCACACGCTCTTCAAAAAGGAGTCAGTCCAGTCAGGATTGAACTTCGAGAACCCAGCTTCAGCCGCCAATATCCCCCACTTCGTCTCCGTGTACAAACTTCCTCTCGAGGACCTACTCGAGCCCGATCTTACCAAATACAAGAACTTCAACGACTTCTTCGCGAGAAGGCTGAAACCAGATGCAAGGATCATTGAGGGAAAGGGTGATGAAACCGTCTTCACAAGTCCCGCAGACTGCCGATGCACAGTCTTCCAAACCATTGACCTCGCTACCCAGTACTGGATCAAGGGCAAGAAGTTCACACTCGGCAACCTCATTGACGACGACGAACTCGCCAAGAAGTACGTCGGAGGAAACATCGGCCTCTTCCGTCTCGCACCACAAGACTACCACCGCTTCCACTCCCCGGCAGACTGCACGGTCGGCACCGTCCACGACATCACAGGGACATACTACACCGTCAACCCAATGGCCGTACACGAGGACCTCAATGTCTTCACCGAAAACAAACGGAGCGTCATGCAACTCCACCACACACGTTCCTCCATCCCAATCCTCTTCGTTGCGATCGGGGCATTGTTGGTGGGGAGTATCGAGTGGACGGTAAAGGAGGGGGAGAAGGTTGGGAAGGGGGATGAGCTTGGGTGTTTTAAGTATGGAGGGAGTACGGTTATTGTTGTGTGGCCGGAGGAGTTGGGGGTGGAGTTTGATCAGGATTTGGTAGAGAACTCGATTTCGAGGATGGAGACGGTTGTTGAGGTTGGGAACAGGGTTGGTACGATGAAGACGTGATCTACGAATCATTGTACGATATTATTTGGAAAGTGGAAAGTTAGGGCGTTATTTGTTTCTGATACAGTATATTGTCCATGCCGGAATCCAGTCCATCATCTAAGCATAATGTAGATCTCCCACAGAATCATCCATCACATCACTGACGAGAAAACGCCTTTTGCTCCAGACGCTAATAAACGACAAACAAACTGGGTATATCTATCGTCTCATTCCTTCATCCCTCATTCTCCACGCTCAACGCTCCACATTACGACACTTAAATAAGGGTGTCCAAGAAACGACCAGCAAACTCAACACCGGCGAACGTAGCCGCGTTCGCAGGGAAAGACCTCAACAATGCCGGTCCGATACCAGGGAAGAAAGCCTTGATACCGCCATTTCTGTAGAGGGTGCTGCAGACCTGGCTCAAGCTCCTCGCCTCACCAGACTGCAACTGGGACTTGATGGTGTCGATAGGGAACACCAATGTCCACATAGCAATACCAGCACTTCCACCAGCCATGATGATAGCACTCAATGGAGGTGCCTCAGCGTCTTCTGGGGTCAACTTCTTCTTGAGGATTTCGTAGGTAGCGAAGTATGCCGCGGACCCGGGTCCATCACGCGCGAGCGTAGCAAAGGATCCACGGAAAACGGAGCGGAGACCACCCTCCTGGTAGAGCTTCCTCATGACGTCAAATGAACCGTTATACTTCTTCTCAGATCCCGAACCCTGAATTTGGAGGAGGACCTTGACGCGCTCGAAGGGGGCTGTGAGGATAGTCATGGGTACCGCGGAGAAGAATCCAGCGATTGCCATATCGGTCGTGGAGAGCTGAGCCTTCTCATCGTATCCGTGGTATTGACGGACTAGTCTCTTTCCAACATCGTATCCCCAGAACGAAACCGCGAAAATCGGGGTAACACCCGCCAATGGCGCACCAACACCCGCATACAAACCCGTCGCACCACTCTTTGCGATGGTCTGCTTGACTACATCGAGAGCGCCCTTATAAACGCCCGGCGCGGCGGTCTGCATTCGTACTTTGACGAGGTCGAAGGGGTGACCGACGAGGACGGCGCAGATACCGCCGAAACCGCCCGATGCGAAGGATTTTGCATTGGAGATGAAAGATGATTTCGGGGTGTCGAGGACGGCGGCGGGGTTGGGAATGGATTCGAGAACGGTGTCTGAGAGGGATGTTAGCCAATTGAGTCCGTTGGAGGGATGTATGCTGCGCAATTGCTCGTTAACCCGGGGTGTATGCTGCGCCCAATTGCAGTTGCGGAGGAGTGAAACACGTACCTACTGCGTCGCTCATGTTGTCGGTCTTTGTATTGTCTATGGTGTTGTTGGTCGTTCACTTGCAAGATGCCTTGTTGGCCTTTTAAGGTTGCGACTGGATTAATGGCGTCTTCCGTCGGAGGACCGGGAGTGGGGATCTTACACGTGAAAGGACTGATGCGCTGACGTGGGGGAAAACATGGAGACGAGCTGACCTCCGAGACTTGCAGCAAATACAGATAACATTGGAAGAAAGGGGAAACTACGTATTATTGTTGTTTTTTCAATCTAGCGACCGTGATGGTGGATACCTTGGGGAATGCATCATGGAGGTCTTTAGCAACCACCATGATTTTTCGGCTGGAGTGGATCGTTCCTTTGATGTATCCCTGATCCACAAGGTTCGCTGCCATCGCTTCCACATCCAGTATATCCCATTCTGGTTCGTCATCTGGTGTGCAGCCAATACTCCGTACTGCGTCTGCGGCTCGCTGCGTCGACAACCGTGTCACCGCTAATAAGTCATCAAACCACACCTGATTTCCCTTTGGAGTTCTATTCTTGGTAAGGATATGTGTTCGTCGGAATAGTGATCGGAATAGGAGGAGTTGTAGACGGTCTCGGAGGATGAGGTAAACGCCCGACCTCAAGTACCACGCCTTGTGCATTTCGATCGTGAGAGCATGCAGAGCAAAGTCTCCTTTTCGCTGCGCATGAATCAGCGGCGAAAAGTACTCTGCGAGATTATATCGCCGTAATAAATCCTCCCGTGGCAGCATACCGATGACGAGCCCGGCCGCGGTGAGGTATATCAGAATCAGCCGTCGATTGCGGACACTTGCGTCCATGCAATTATTGAAGGCCCATAGTAGATGTTCCCGTGCTGTCGGGAATTGGTTTCTGCTCAATTCATACCGGCCTTGGTAGTACCGGTACTCCACAATCTGCGAAAGGGGGTAGCCCTCTATCTTGGTGATTTGGCTTCTGATACTCTCCATTGTTGTCCCCATCAATGTCGTTTTCCGCAGCTGTTACACATCCGTCAGCATGTCTTCTGAGCAAGGAACCATGCAACACACCCTAAAGTATAATCTGAAGAGGAGATTCGCGACATGGTACGCCGCGCTCCGCTTCGAGGGAACCTGACAAATATGAGGATGCATTCTCTGCAAGAGCGTCGCCGCCTTCTCCGTGTTACCCAGCGCACGATTTCCAGTCATTTGGTCAGCCGCTATGCTCAGCTCCGCATACCATCTCGCCATTCGCATCACTAGAGTATTAAGGAATCCTGCGTCGTTACCGTAGGCGGCATGAAGTTGGTTCATGAGTTTGGAGTAGTGCTCAAAAACAGACACTTCTGATGAGTAATCGCAGTTCTTCATGAATGTGAGGTACCCATAGACGAGGTTTCCGAAAGCTCGGGATCCTCCTTGGTCAAGGTTGTCACAGAGGTCCTCCACGACATTGGCGTTTGTCTGTATAGCAGTATGAGCATCCCCCTTCGCGGATGAACAGACTACGAGTTATACCTGGAGTAGTTCTCTTCTTAGGTCAGGATAACCAGGCGTATTTGGATCGAAGATGAACAGAGAGCTGATCGATTGCGAGTTCTTTGTGTCGTTCGCGGTCTTGATCAGAGCGAGGTATTGAGCGAGGAGCGGACCAGCGCTCATCGAGGTGTATGCTGTCTGCTTCTGTTGGTGGAGTACTCGTGCCCGGGTATACGACATCACGTGTGTAGGCAGGGCCCCGCCAAACACGTCACCGCCCACCAGAGAAGCTCACCACCAGCATTCATTCACCGTTCTCCATCATGCGATCAGGATCAGTCGTAGGCCTCCTAGCACTCGCCGGAGTAGCCAATGCGTTCTATATCCCGGGAACACATCCTACGAATTACGATGTTGGCCAGGAAGTCCCTGTCACGGTCAATGTTTTGACCCCGGATACGGAGGGAAATAGTCAGACATTGAAGAGTTTGATTTCATATGATTGTAGCTCTCGCATCTGCTCAAACTTGACTGTATACTGATCAGTGGGTGTTACAGATTACCACCCTTCTTTCCACTTCTGCCAACCACAAGGCGGACCAAAGCGAGTATCAGAGTCCCTAGGCTCAATTATCTTCGGTGACCGGATCCAGACATCACCATTCGATGTCTCGATGCAAACAGATACAGAATGCTACCACCTCTGCACCTCCACCATCCCCGCCTCCGACGCGAAATTCGTGAACGACCGAATTCGGGAAGACTACAAATACAACATCCTCGTCGACGGACTACCAGCCGCGAGGGTAAAGTACGATACGCTAACAGAGACGGAGTATTACTCGAATGGGTTTGAGTTGGGGGAGGTTATTGGGGCAGATGAAAATGGTGATGGCGGGGTGCCGCATCTGAATAATCATTATGAGATTATCGTGGAGTACCACCAGATACAGGACAAGTACCGCGTGGTGGGGGTTATCATTCAACCTGAATCTCGTGCTCACCGCGCAGATCCTTGCGCGAAGACTGGAGAGGCCGTGACACCGATGATTTTGAGCGAGGAGACGGATAACCAGGTGGACTACACGTACTCCGTCCGCTGGCAGCATTCCGATACCGTTTGGGCTACACGATGGGATAAGTACCTCCATACCTCCGCTCCCCAGATTCATTGGTTCTCACTCATCAACTCTGCCGTGATCGTGGCGATGTTGACCGCGCTCACGGCCGGCACTGTCATCCGCGCCCTCCGCCACGACTTTGCCCGGTATAACGCCCTCGACTTCGATTCAGAAGATGCCATGGTCCAAGAAGACTCCGGTTGGAAACTGATCCACGGGGATGTTTTCCGCCCTCCACGTCGCCGCATGACACTCTCCGTCCTCCTCGGATCCGGGGCGCAGCTCTTTTTCATGACAGGCGCCACGATATTATTCTGCGCACTCGGTTTCCTGAGTCCGCAGCAGAGAGGGGGTGTAGGGACGTTCATGGTGATCGTGTGGACGTTGTGTAGTTTCGTGAGTGGGTATGTCAGTGCGAGGACGTATCGGACCCTTGGTGGGGAGGCGTGGAAGCAGAATTTGGTGTTGACGCCTTTGTTGGTGCCTGGGTTTGTCTTCCTGCGTTACTGAGAATGATTTGAGTGCTGACTAGGGTGACAGTGTTGTTTTTGGGACGTTTTTCCTGCTGAACCTCTTTTTGGTTGGGGCTGGGTCTTCGGGGGCGGTGCCGTTTGGGACGATGGTGCTTATCGTTGCGTTGTGGTTCTTGATTTCGGTGCCGTTGAGTGTTGCTGGGTCGCTGCTTGGGTTTAGGCAGCCTCCCATCGCTGCGCCTATCAAGACGAACCAGGTATACCAAATATTCTTCGTCTCCTCTTTTAGAAGTTGCTGATCAGTTTGGTATAGATCCCACGCCAAATTCCGGAGCAGGTTACGTATTTGAAGCCGATTCCTTCGATGATGTTGGCGGGTATTTTGCCGTTTGGTGCGATCTTTGTGGAGTTGTACTTTATTATGAACTCCATTTGGCATCATCAGGCATACTATATGTTTGGATTCTTGTTCTTGTGCTATGGAATGATGGTGCGTACATTAAGATTTGCTGTGTTTGACATACTAACTCGAGATTGTACGCAGATTGTCACATGTGCTGCGGTAACAGTCTTGATGTCCTACTTCCAGCTGTGTTCCGAGAACTACCACTGGTGGTGGCGCTCGTTCTTCACTGCTGGCGCGACGGCTTTCTATATCTTCATCAACTCGCTCATCTACTGGGCGACCCGACTCTCGTTTGGAGGACACAATGTGACGAGTAGCGTGCTATACCTCGGATACTCGCTCATGATCAGCTTCTTGGCATTCGTGCTGACGGGGACGATTGGATTCTTCTCGACATATGCGTTCGTGAGGAAGATCTATGGAGCGATCAAGGTGGATTAACCTAGGTCCAGCTATATAAAATTCCAAGTTTTGGTTGTTCTATCTGTTATGTCACGGTGCTTAAACTCCAACCCATGTGCGCCCACATCGTGCAACCCCGGCCGGGCAACCGAGAGGCGAGACATGAAGCACATAAACCCTGTCCACCTCCAAGTGGGAAGAGTAGAACGACAATACACGACAATCGGATCAAACAATGAACTTGGAATCCTTGAAGGATCGCTTCGCCGTTGCTTCGGCGGATGAGCGAAGGCAGTTGTGCGTTATCTCTCACAATTTGCTGCTGATCAATGAACTGACTGGACGGATCGCGATAGACTTAGCATGCTGGTCGATGCCTCGAGACCGAGTGACCTATGGCACCTGCAATCTGCACTCTCCCGAAAGAAGGGTTCATACTTTGATATCGTGTCTGCTTTGCCGGCGGAGCTGTTGACGGGTTTGCTGGACTTACTGGAGATTAATGATTTTGGGAGAATGCAGATGGTACGTCGTATTACCTCTCGAGATCGCGGGATATGTGCTCAACGCTGCTTGACAGGTCTGTAAGAAGTGGCGGGAGCTGCTGACGTCGCCGCTTCATGCTCAATGGGCGCTCAAACGATACTACCCGCATGAATACACGGCGGATATCGCGAGAGCGGCATCGATAAATGACGGCCGGTACGCACAGGAGTTCCAAAGAATCGCGGCACGAGGATGGGCAATGCAGACCGGCCACGCGAAGCAATTCGGCATCCTATACCCCGAGGGCGTAGATCCGGCGAAGCCGGAGGAGACCTCATACCCGATCTTCACCATCTACAAAGAGGGATGGCTAGTCATGTACTCACACTACAACTCGGACCCAGCACGACTGATCACAATCCGGAATCTCCAGCACGGACTCGAAGCAGCCAACACAGAACGGAAAACGTTTTTCTATGCACCGAATCGGGAACAGATGGCGTTGATGTGCGTTGGGGGTGGACATATGGCCGGTGTGAGTTTTCGCAGGTATAGTCATTTGTTTCGAGGGTTGGTCCTCATTGTTGTGATAGATTGTGTGCTGACGCTGATGTGTGCAGGACGGCTTATGTGTGGAATCTTGTGGATGGGACGTTGGTGAATACGTTCAAGTTGGCGAGTGCTGCGGTGCACGCGATGGATTGTAATGAAAAGTATCTGGCGGCGGCGTTTGAACATGAGATCGTTATGTGGGATTTGGCAGAGAACAGGCTTGCGTCGTTCATGCCGCTTGAGGTAAGTTGGGTTAGGATGTGTGCTTATGGTCCCAGCTGGCTTACAGAACCTCCAGTCTCTCGAGGCAAGAGTAGTAAAGGTCATCGGCATGGCCATTGATGGTACCGATCCACGACTCATTTACACCGCTGTTCAAGAAATCCACGACGACAACAGCGAGCATTACCGCCTCGACTGCTTTGATGGCCTCACTGGTACACTTGCTAAGCGTGGTTACCTACCCGACATGGAAATCACCTTCGCCCAGCTCAACCGCGGCCGAAACAAGCTCTTCTTCACGCAATTCGACCAGGACAACTACTGGAACGTCAACCTCGAGACAATGGAGTTCGACATGCGACCCTGCGAACACGTCACAGAGTACGCTGACGAAGAATACGGCCGCCTCTTCTTCCCTGATCGCCGCCTTCTGTTCCGCTACGTCCAGCCCGAACGAGAAACAGAAGCAGAAGGTCTTTACGTCGAATCCTACGATGACAAGACGGGGCAAGTGAGGATGTATAATCGGGTCGCGCATGACGAGGGGAAGGATCAGGGAAGACATCATGATATCAATACGAGTCATTTGTTGCAGGGGGATGAGGGGTGGATTGTGTATTGTCAGTTGAATAGGGCGTTGGTTTGGGGGTTTGAGGAGCCGGGGTATATGTATCCGAGTTCGGATCAGGCGCAGCCTGGGCCGAGATGTAATGGGACGGAGGCTGTTCCAGCAGATTGAGATTTAGGGAACGGAGGTCTCTTTAGGCAGAACGGATGATATGGTGAAAGCGCCACTTGCAAGTGCAGAATAACAGTAATGTTTATTCCTATTCAATCAACTTTCCTTACTTAACGCCGTTTCCCATTTTGACTGTTTCTCAGTTACATCGGAGCACACATTTTATATCGTAGCAACATCTTCCCCTCTTCCCTAACGGCCAACCAACCTCGCCTCGGTCTTGGCCTGCTCGTTCGCCTGCATCTCCTTGAGCTCCTCCTTGGTCATGTTGTGAGTAGCGTGAACCTGGTTGAACGGGTTCTCCGGGCTCTTCTGGAACTCCTTGTAGATCATGTCCTTCATCTGCTGCAACCTCAAACCCTTGTGCTCCTCCTTGAGCTCAGGTAGTCTTCGCTCTTCGTACGCAGCGAATGCAGCCTTGAAACGACGCTCAGGATGTCTGTCGACCTCTCCGTTCTTCTTCGTGCCGACCTTCCTGTCCTCGACCAAGGTCATCATGTCTAATGCATCATCAATGTTAGAAGCGGCGAGTGCTGGTGCCTTGTTGGTGGCGGAGATAAAGTCATCGATTTTGCCGGCGCGTTTGGCCGCGACCTTATCGGCACCCTTTGGCTTCGGCTTGGAGGGCATGCTGGCCTCTTCCTTCTCGAGCAGAGCCTTTGCTTCGGCCTTCTTGCGAGCGTCTTCGGCTTTCTTTGCGGCGGCGGCTTCGGCCTTTGCGTTGGGGCCCTTGGAGCCCTTAGACCATTCGGCATCCTCCTTTGCTGAAACAACCTTTCGTGTGGCATCAGCCTTAGCATCTGCGGCAGCCTGTGGAAGCGGATCAGTATGCGATGGACGACGAAGACAGATCGAGAAGGTGACGTACAGCTTTCCTGGCGTTACCGGCAGCCTTCTTGGAGTTTTCTCCTGCTTGCTTCTTGGGCATTGTTTGATCTGGAGGGTATTGTTTTGCTGGAGGCAAAAAGTTCGTACTTTGCGAAATCTCGAGACCGCGTTACGTAGCCGCGGTTCAGCCGCCGAGGGCGAGTCAGGCAGGCCCTTAATCAGGTGAAGCACATGGGCCGGTGAGATAAAACATGTATGAAATGTGGTTGCGATTGAAAATAAGTTATTCTAAAGCCTCATGGGCCTTCCTGGGTATCCTTGTGTAATGCTAACGCCGAAGCAACCCTCCAAACTCGCCGTGCAAATGAAGTCGTGAACTCCCCATCGTCTTCTCCCATATGGCAAGGTCTTGACTGTCTAGACGATGCTATCACAATTCCCTGATGGTGCCTGGTCTACTTCACCATCTTGGTGTTCCAGGCCTGCTTGGACTTACTCCCGAAGGATCATCTTCTGCAGTATCAGCGCTGCTTCTTAGGCGCTCACCAAATCGACGTGGACTGCTCATCCTTGAAGGAGTCGCTGGTCTCTCAGCATCTTTTGGTGCTGAACTGGCCAGTGGATGATCCGACAACAATGACGCTGCAGACACGGCAGATTCACTGGACACTGTTGCTTTGACCTTAGGCCTCGGACTTCCAAGAGCATCCGCACCTGCTCTGAGGTTCAGATGAGCGAACTCCTCAGCAAATAACCCATCGTCAAGACCAACGCTCCTACGTAAGGCTTCATGTCGTTCTCTCATTACCTGCGTTATCTTCGGCGTAACCCCATTCTTCTGCGGACTTCCCTTCATGTATGGTGCCCGCTTCTTGATCATCGCCAACACCATGTCTCTGACATCACTAAACTCTCCTTTCGTCAACTCGTGGAAGCGCAAAGGGTTATCGGCTTCGAGAGGATCTTGATCAAATGGGTCGAGCGGCGGATGGTAGTATAGCATTGAAGGTGACTTCGAGACAACTGCTGATTGCATTGCAAGCCTGTCGAACTGTTCTCGCCGCTCACGAAATGCCGACAAGGCTTCCAGATTCCCTAGTCCTTCATCGCGGATGCCCAAGATCCTCTCTAAACCCTCAATAGTAAATGATGCCTGAATGTACCGCAACGCGTCGATAGCGTAGTCCTTTCGTGCGACCCACCGAGGAAAGCCTGCTTTCAGATAGTATTCGCCTCGGTAGGATATTAGAGGGTGGAAAATTTCTGATTGGAACATGACTGTAGGCGGGGTATTGGGGTAGGTTGGTGGAAAGATAAGGTGAAAGCGGAAGACGGCGCCAGCATAAGGCTCAGTATGAACGAAAAGAGATGCGTGCCATACTGTGTGCATCGCTCCTTAGTATGCGAAGATGCCGATGATGGGGCTTACGCACCAGAAATATTGTTCGGCGAGAAAGCGACATACATCCACTCGATGTAATTCGTCGGAGCTTGCAGATTGGCACTGCACGTCTCAAGTTAGTAATCGGGGAATGATTTTGGTACTAGGCATGCTGGTGGTACATACTACTCAATCATCAACTCCTGTCGTCTGAAGTACTCGTCCGAGGACGTCGGTGCACCCTTAGAAGGTGTCAGAATCGGCGAAGCTGTAACTACAGTAAGTACACATTAAAAGGAATAGCAGACGCCTTTACATACCCATACCGTCCCTTCAGCACAGGAGGCACGATGACCCGGTTACTTGATCCGGCTCTTACGTTGATGTTTGGTAGTTCGGTAGAGTTCATACAACGCGATGCACCCCAGAAACTGCGCCGGGGGAGCCGCCGTGATGTACGTCAGGCAGAAAGGTATACAAAGGATGTAATGAAATTCTGTCTGACGTGAAGTTCCTATTTGCTATCCTTGGACTGGTATTACAGCCTGTCTGGGTTGGCTCGTCCAATATATGCGCCCCAATTCGAGGAGACACCACGTTTAACGCGTGCGGCTCATGTAAAATTACTGCTCCGTAGTCGGGTGTGGTTGCCGTAAACGGAGAAGTCCTTCTGGAGCGTCGCCCGACTCCTCGATCGGTCTGTTCGGACTCCATGTCGATTCATCGTTTCTGTACAGCAGGACCATTGACGTCGAACACGTACACGTGTTCGTCCCAACCCGTACTCGCTGCCCATCCTTTACCCCACAGGCTCCAATCCAATCCCATGACAAACTCTCTATGGGCATCCATCTTTCCTATCTCGTTTCCGCCAACCTTCTGCATCCCACCCGGCTGATCCGCTTGCCATAATCGTACACTCATATCGTAACCTCCGGATAGGAACATGCCGCCATCATGTGGGGAGCATGATACTTTCCGTACGGCATATTTGTGTCCAAGGAAGACTTGTAATGGCCGGCCTGGATTTCTGAGGTCCCACGATTTGACCGACTTATCAACTGACGCGGTCATCACGACTCCCTGGTGGTATTTGTTCCAGTCCATGCTCAAGATTTCTCCCTGATGTGCCGGTATTGTCATCGCTGCTTGCTGTCCCGTTCTCGGATCCCATGTCTTTAATGAGCCTTCTCCACTAACACTTGCCAGTATACTCGGATGATGTGGACTCCACGCTGCTTGATATACACAACCCCCATGTTCGCCTGTCCACAGACTCGTTGTTCGCTGTGGTTCCCATACTTTGATTGTACCGTCCCATGATGTCGAAAGGAAAGTGGATTTCTCGATTAGGTTGTAGTGGGTTGAGAAGACTTCTCGAGTATGTTCGTGGAAAGTGAGAATTGGGAAGTCACTGAGAGTGATGTCGTACAGCTTCAAGGAGCCGTCACCAGATGAGGTGAGGATGTGGTTTTCATGCGATTCCGACCATGCAATATCGAACAGACCGTCTTGTGTGTCGAATCTGCAAAGCCGATCAGCCATCGAACTCTCCAACTACAGCCGCCCCACTCACGTCTTTTGCGCTCTGATTCCTTGTGGAGTCAAACCAAGTATAAATAACTTGCCATTCCCAACAAGCCCGAAGTTTGCTGAGGTCGCGACCGCTATCCGATCGTCGAAGAACGGGGAGTATTTGACGGAGTAGCCGTTGTAACCCTGTACCAAGGATCAGTCGGGCTCTCGATGCTCTGTTTGCATACTTGGCACCTCTGTTCTAAACTTCAGCATTGTGTCATCAACGATAGGTGAATGAGGATCGGTTGACAAACCTCCAGCTTCGTCTTCGGTGTTCCCATACGGGCTGTACCCCGCACATGCGACGTCCTGCAGCCAACCGGCGGTGCCGATGCTAGGTCCGCCGGTTTTCCGAAGGACTCGTTTAAACGACTGAACTCGAGTTGTTCAGTGATTTTCATGCCTTGCAAAGTTATTTTGCGTTTTTCTTGTTCCCGCAATTTGGTGGGAGCGTGGGAGCGAATTCGGTGGTCAGCTGTAGACGACGATCCCCAACTTGCCGCGTCAACTTCAACCCGAACACCATCTACTCCTTCATTGACCCTTGCTATCTGGCATCCTGGATCTCATCGAAACCGTCTACCTCTCCGTTGAGGAGATAGACCATTTTTCGTTTGATCTCGGTTCCACTCCGCTCTTCTCACTTTCTCTCTGGCTACTCTCGCTTGTCCTTGCTTGTGTCCTTCGTTTACTGAAAATGTCACGTCCTTCACCAACTGAGCAGTCGTCTTCACTTCCAACACCAACGAATGGGTCATCCACTCAGTCGAGCACACTTCCGTTTAGAGTTCAAAGAATCGACACGGACAACAGTTCTGCCAGGCAGGGGTATGATACCGTAGGGTTTTGCTCGATTTGCAAGAATGTTTTGGCCCCGGAAGAAGCTGTGAAGGATCCAGGATGCAAGCATATGGGTCATCCTTCGTGTCTTGAGTCGGTTTGTGCTTCTTGACAATTAATCTCTGGGATATATGCTGAGTATTTGCTACGCAAAGGTCACCCACTGCCCCCTCTGCGGCAACGAGAAAAAGAAATCGAAGAGAAATGCACTGAAACGTCTCTCGGACTCTTTCAAACACCATAAGAAATCATCATCGATCACTTCGGTCAGCCAAGTTGTTCCCAAAACTCATCAGAAATCCTCCTCTGTCTCCTCGATCATCCAGGTTCAGGTGCAAACACCGCCTCTTCCAATTACTATTCCAATTCAATGGGCACGTCCTATTCTTCCCGTCATATTTCAGGTTTTTGTCGAAATTTTGCCAGAGTTCTCCAGCTGGATCGACGGAGAGATGCTCCTTCTTGTCACTGTCAGGGCGGACCTCAACCACACCCTTCCTCGCACAACCCCAAACAGTCTCGATATTGTTTTAGCTTGGGACCTTCGCATCTCGGAGCTCGATCAAGCAGCATTCATTGCTGCCAAAAATACACTCTCGACTGTCCTCTCCTACCTGTACCCCAGCGATAGCGTTGCTCTTCTCACTTTTGGACCTGCAAATCGTTCAATCACGTCTCTCCCCGCCTCTGCTGCTAACGTTGCTCACATTCGCACCTACATCGAGAGGGCAAGGCCGGTATATTCCGGAAACTTGGACGGAGTGACGGACAGCGCCGTTGAAGCTGCTGTGGAGATTTTGGACCGCCACGAACCACGGAAAGATGTCGCACAGCATCTAGTCGTGATAAGTGCTGGTCTCGAAAAAGGTCATAACGTGAAGGTGGAGGTTCCGCCGCATGTCACGGTTCATGCCGTCAAGGTTGGCAATGAAGCCGATGCGTCTCCATTGAGAAAATTGTGTACAATTGGTACAGAAAACGGCGCGTACATCCGTGGGAATGTATCGAATATGGACGCCGAGTTGCGGAGAACCGTCGAGGTAATGAGAAGCGGCGCCATGGCCGGCATCCTGAAGAATGTTGGCGTGGAACTGAAGGGTAGAGGTGGCATCGCTATCGAGGATGTGCTGGATGTCGAAGGGCTGCGGATTGCACGAGTGCAGAAAAGTCAGACCGTAGAGATTGGTAGGAATCATCTTCTTGCGATTTCCTAAGTGTCGCTAACGATGGACGATACAGGGAACATGCCGCTTTTTGATTGCCGCTGCTTGCTCTTCCGTCTGTTCCTTGAGGACCGTCAACAAGACTCCACCACATCTCAGAGATCTCAATCAGGGCCTTCGACAAGTTCAGGTCATTCTGCTGGATTGAAGGTCAAGTACACGGCTCAATTCTCCTCGCCGCATATGACTCCGTCGGTCACACGCCTGGCACCAAACCAATACTGCTTCGAAAGCTCAGTCTCCAGACTAGATTTCGGTACAGCTGCTGTGTCCAACCCAAGGGTGTTACAAGCATACAAATCTGTACACCTTCGTCGCGCCATTGCGAGCGTCAGAACCGCTTTGAATGCCAAGGTAGACCGTGAGGAAAGGATCATTACCGCGGTGGTCGAGATTGACAGAAGCGTGGCTGAACTATTCACACGAGGTCTGCAAAAGGAAGCATTGCAAGAGTTCATGTTGCTGAAGGAGCACCTTACGCTGGCTGTTAACCCTCCTCCACCTCAAAACCCGTCTGCACATCATACCCCTCAGCAGGTTCGCCAGGCGGATATAAAGTCGCATATGCTGGTGCCAGTTCAAAAGAGCCCGAGATCAAAGTCTGCCCCATCGCCGCCGCCGTCTCGCGGCACGCCCGTGAGGAGTGCGAGCACGAGTCAGGTTGACATGCAACATGTTTTGCCGAGGACTTCAGCCGAAGCTGATCAGCAGCGTGCGAGTTTACCTCGAACCAGCAGTACGTCTTCGGCAAGTCACCAATCACATCAGTTATCGGCGTATCCGAGGCGTCCCCATGAAATTCAAAGGCCAGGTGTCGCGCCCAGCGTGAACACAGACATGCACGGCTCTCCTCGCGGTTCGAGTTACTGTTTCCCAGGACCGCAGGTTGACCAGTTGACTACCCGCGCCGATGTTGGCACTCTACCGGCTCCAGTGCGTCCTGACTTTACTACTCGTCGCGCAGACTCTGAGCCAGATCCGATGGATATGCCCAGGCTCACCCGGGTCACTCCGGTGTCCGCACATGCTCGGTCGCACTCCATGTCTCCCCAAAGAATCTCGACTACTCCTGCACAACCATCCCACCTCGGACAGGGCCACCGTCGTGCTGAGTCTTACGCTCCGCCGCGTGGGAGGTCCCCGGTGTGGGAACAGAGTCAGGGACATATCGTGGCGCCGGCGGATCCGTTGTTGGAGTTCGATGAGCTGTTGCCCAGGTTAGTCGTGCCCTTGAGTGGGATCAAACCGTTTTCGAAGGCAAGAGGGAGTCGTCTGTCTACGGGCGGTAGTGCCCCTTCAGCACTTCAGCAAGAGCCAATCACCACCACCGAAGACCCGTTCTCCGATGACCAAGCTTCCGAGCCTTCTATCCCATCCCATGCGGAGACTTTGCCGTTGGCTGGTGTTACGACGGAGAGTCCGCGCAGGGAGAAAAAGAAAACGAGGGATGCGGTGGTGAGTCCGCAGAGGCAGATGGAGAATGAGACGGACCCGGCGCTGGCTATTTGGAAGTTGTTGGAAAGTGACGGGCTGAGGCAGGTTGAGACGCCAGTAGAGCCCACCAGCGAAGGGTGTTGGGAAAGGGCTTTTTGAGAACGAGGTAGGTTCTTCTGAGGATAGCGGGACATTGCATGGATAGGGATGTGGTATCGGGTATATTCTTGTGAAGGTATCAATAAGTATCGTTTTATCCACCGTGCAGAGAGCTGATGAGGTGGATGACATCTCGGTCCTGTATCACGTATTCGCCCTCGCCTTCGAGCTCCCAATCAGCGTCGTTGATCAGCACCAACATTCCGGGCCGTCTGCTCAACCATTAGCTTCAGGAAATAGGGAGAAGTTCAGGAGAAAGCATACACTGTATCACCCTGAATGAACAAGTCTCTTCGTTTGTCGGTCATCTTCTCGTCTGCCAGGTAGAGCAGGAACGACTGCAGAGTCAGATCGGCAGGAATCTCGAGCGTGTGCAGTCGCGTGTTGGCAAACATGAGCTCTGCGCCGCCGGACAGCTCCAGCGTCACTGATATTGATCCGGACATTCTGGGGCGTGGTGTTGTGTCTACGTTACCGAGGCGGTACAATTTCTGGCCGGATTTGTCGTGGCCAGGCACGTGCGGTGGGGTCCGGGCGAAGATTTGAGGACGTTGGCGGGGCGGCGTTGGGATGTTCGCTACACTCAGATCAACCCTGCGACATCTATCACAAATGGGTCGCGGAGGAAAAGGAAGAAAGGGAGGCCGGGGTGGAGGTCGTTCCCGCGGTACTGGCTCATATGCCGACATTCCTCAGGAGAACCAGAAGTTGGAAACGTATTACAAGGATCAGAAGATTATCCCGGAGGAGGAGTGGGAGACGTTCATGGGTACGATTAAGAGGACGCTTCCTACGACTTTCCGTATCACTGGTTCCCGCTCGCATGCGATCGATATCCGTAATGCGTTGGAGAGAGACTACATTCCGTTCTTGACAAACATCGAGCACGAGGGACAACTCGTTGAGGCTCCTACGCCTTTGCCCTGGTACCCCGAACACCTCGCCTGGAACCTCTCTGTCCCCAAACAAGTCATCCGCAAGCACAAGGACTTCAAGCGTTTCCAAAACTTCCTCGTCTACGAAACCGAGGTCGGAAACATCTCCCGCCAGGAAGCCGTCTCCATGATTCCCCCGCTTTTACTCGACGTTAAGCCCGAGCACATCGTCATCGACATGTGTGCCGCTCCTGGATCGAAGACGGGTCAGATTATCGAGGCGTTGCACGCTACGCCGGAGGATGCGAATGACGAGCCTGCGCCTAGGGGATTGTGCATCGCGAACGATGCGGATTACAAGAGAAGTCACATGCTGGTGCACCAGGTCAAGAGGTTGAACTCGCCTTGTATGATGGTTACGAACCAGGACGCTACGCTCTACCCCAACGTTCTCGTTCACCCCTGGGTCGCCGATCCTTCTGTCGTCTCCGGACCCATGGACGCGAACGAGAAATCCGCGATCTTGAAGTTCGACCGTGTCCTCGCTGATGTCCCATGTTCCGGTGACGGAACCATCCGCAAGAACCCCACCGTCTGGTCATCCTGGACTCCCGGAAACGCACTCGGCTTGCACCCCACCCAGGTCAAGATCTTGTTGCGTTCTTTGCAGATGCTCAAGGTTGGTGGACGTATGGTGTACTCTACCTGCTCGCTTAACCCCATCGAGAACGAGGCAGTTGTTGCTGAGGCTTTGAGGCAGTATGGTGCTTCGGTCAAGTTGGTTGATGTCTCTGAGCGTCTTCCGGAGTTGAAGCGTCGTAATGGAATTAACGACTGGGTCGTCCCTGATGGCAATGACGGATACTTTGCGTCCCGTGAGGAGGTGTCTAAAGATAAGCACAAGCGCTACCCTCAGTCTCTCTGGCCTCCGTCTGAGGATGAGGTCAAGGAGTTCAATTTGGACAGGTGTATCAGGATCTACCCCCACTTGCAGGATACCGGAGGTTTCTTCGTCGCTGTGTTGGAGAAGCACGCCAAGTTGGCCAACCACAGGGAGGGAAAGACTGGATCTACCAAGTGGATGGAGGAGAAGGGTATCACTGCTCAGGAGGCTGCGGCTCAGGGTACGAAGAGGGCTGCCGAGGCTGTCGACGAGGAGGCGCCCGAGGCTAAGAAGGCTAAGGTTGATGAGGCTGCTGTTGAGGAGGAGACGCCTGCTGAGGCTGTTATGGCTGATGCTACTGCTATTCCCAAGGCCGTTCCCGAAGTCGGCGAGGACTCTTCCCGCGGTGAGTTCCGTGCCAGCAAGAAGGACGACGACAAGAAGATCTTTGAGGAGCCATTCAAGTTCTTGCCGGCCGATCACCCCGAGATCGAGGTTTGCAAGAAGTTCTACAACCTCTCTGAGAAGTTCCCTACGGATGCTTTCATGGTCCGTAATGCCGCTGGTATTCCCACGCGTGGTATCTACTTCACCTCTGCCCGCGCAAAGAGCATTTTGTTGCTCAACGCACAGGAACCCCCTCGTATGAGATTCGTGCACGCCGGTATCAAGATGTTCACAAAACAAGACTCTGGCGCCGCCGCCGACGAAATCGAATGCAAATGGCGCGTCCAATCCGAAGGGTGTCGCGTCGTCGCCCCCTTCATCGGCGAAGACCGCGTCGTCACAGCACCCATGGCAGCCTTCGAAATCCTCCTTAAAGAAGCCTACCCAAAACTCTCCCAGATCGGCCCCATCCTCCGCGCCCAACTCGAACAAAAAACGTTTGGCTGCGTGGTGCTCAAGGTCGATCCACGCGAGAACCCGGCGTTAAATATGAGTATCCCGATTGTGTGTCCGTTGTGGAAGAGTAAGGCGAGTACGAATTTGATGGTGAGTAAGCAGGATAAGAGTGCGATGTTGTTGAGAATGTATGGAGCCGATGCGCCGATGCCGGCGAATCCGAGTGGGAGGAAAGAAAAGGAGGAGAAGGGCGATGAGGTTGATAAGCAGATTGAGGAGGAGGTTGATGGGGAGATTGAGGCTGCGCTGGCGGCAGCTGAGAAGGAGGCGGAGAGTGGATGATATTCCTTAAGCTTCATACGAATTTGCACATCATAATTGCCCATTCTGTCGAGCTTATCGACTAGCTTCTCTCCATAGCGTATTTTGTCCGCTTACCCACCCGTGAACCAGTACGTGCTGTGAAACTTCAATCGGGTGCGGCACTGTTCCGTCGAACGCCATTTCAGAAAGAAGTAAGGGTAAGGTTTCCGACTGGCCCGCTCCCGTGATTGAAATTGCAACTGGTATTCACTCTCACATTCCCGGCCCCGATAAGCGCGCGCCGCTTGGCATGTGAAAGTTCAACCAAAACACCACCACCAACACAACCTCGACCCCAGCAACCAGCGCCAGCTTTCACGGGCCGACCATATGCAACCATCCCGGTCTCAACCGGTCGTGATCAACAACGAGGATGGACATAGAAATGGACGGGGACCCACCCAATTCGACCATCCCATTGACTACGACCAGTTTCCTTAAGGCGAGGGAATACAGGCATAGACGCAGACGGAGTTTGGCTGAGAGTGAATCGAGCTGTAATTCTGGCAACGATTTCAACCAGCAGAAAGAAGGTACAAGTCCGGCGAAGAGCAGGTTGAGGGAGGATAACGCGATTCAAACGATTGTTCAGGTGAGTTTACCGTTTGATCTATACCGCATTTATTTGACCCATTGACCTATAAGCAGACCCCACCACCAACAACAGAACACCCAACCACAAATATGGCCTCAACACTACGCTCACCCTCTGCGCCTCCCATGCCAAACGCGACCCGACTCGGAATGAACAGCACAACGACCACGCTTCTGGGATACGTACCCCAGATCCTGCCGACGCCGTGGAGTGTGAAGAGGTGGTTACTCGATACGCCTCCCCCATCAACGTCGGGTGATGGAGGAGATAAGGGGTTTGGGCCTATGCAGAGTGCAGCGCCTGTGCCGAGAGCAGGAACGGATACGCCGCCGTTTATGTCCATTGAGAGGGATCATGGACAGGGACGCGTCGTCGGTGAGGTAGTGAGAGAGACGAGGCCCCCGACGTATGAGACTTCGGTTGGGAGGCGACATGGGACCGAGATCGCTGTACGCATCAAGGAGAAACATATCGACCAAGACAAACAGAAGGATTATGAGAAGAAGCCGGGGTTCGATAGGAAGAGAGCGGCGCAGGGGTTGAGATTACTTTCGAGTGCGGTGGAGGAAAGTGCGCCAGGCGGTGACCCGGAGCTAAGTCAAGCGTTGTACATCGACGGCGCCGTATACATTCTTCGCGCACTTCCTGACGCTGGGGATGGACTCTCTGCGCTTGACCGTGAGCGACTTTCCTCAATCCTCGACCCCCACGGACCAAACCCTAAACAACAGAAAGTGGAAGAATCGGCACTGCATACGACGATTGTATCGAGTATGTACTTTACTGCCCTCGCCACAAAAACCTACGCTCCCCTCCTCCTAACCCGGATCCGACGTCTTCATCCCTCGGTGGATGATTTATACACGTACAGTCTGGAAAAGGTGTGCGAGGTGGAGGAAAGGTGGGGGGTTAGGGAACGGGTTGGGTGGGTTTTGGGTGGGGTTAGGGGGAGTGGGGTTGGACCGCTTGTGGGGGATGTGGTTGGGGCTGTTGTGGAGGGGGGGAGGGGGGCTGTTGGAGTCTTTACGGGTGATCAATAGTAAGGATAGCTATACGGTTAGAGGGTAGAGTATTGCTAGGGTTCACTGGATTAAGCTTCGATGCAGGGTTCGAAATGTGACATCACCACTCACCGTGCACGCGCGAGAGACCCGAGCACAAAATGTAAAAAGTCCGATCCGAACTGTCAAAAATCCCGAAGCTTGCTTGAGGACGTATATGATTAGAACTTGTACTCGACAGACAATGGTACAGACAAAGAGGAGTGCTACGACTGCAGCTGTGGCCATGGAGGGGGCGAGGAGGAGTACGAGGTCCGCAGCGGCGGGGGCGGGGGCCAAGAAGGTGAAGGTTGAAGATGACGAGGTGGGAGTTGGGCTGAAGACACCACCGAAGACGCCGAAGCCTAGGGTCAAGAAGGAGAAGGAGAAGGGGGAGGTGGATGATGCAGAAATGGACGCCGCACTCTCGAAAGCCGCCACCGTCGTTTCATCGAGCACGAAGGGCAAAGAAAAAGCCGGCGTCTTCGATGCGCATACATTAAAGAAACTCGCCGCGCTGGGAACATCACCCTTCCCAGACTACCCCTACCCAACACCAGAACAATGCCACCACATCGAGAAAGCGCTCGCGAAATGGCATAGTTACACCCCACGCCGACGAGCGGGGACACCGAGCGTACAAGGCGAGAGCGTTGCTGCGAACTGTGGTGCGGTACCGACTGTACTCGACGCACTCGTCCGGACGCTTTTGAGCCAGAACACGAGTAACCGGAATTCAAGCGCGGCTGCGAGGGGGCTATATGCCCGCTTCGGACGGAATCAGTGGGATAAGATCGCGGAGGCGGAGGTTAGTGAGGTGAGTGATTCAATCCGGATGGGTGGGTTGGCGAATATCAAGGGGAAACGGATCAAGGCCGTCCTGGAAGAAGTCAAACGTCGACACGGGACCCACAGTCTCGAACACCTCCGCTCCCCTGACATCACCAACGAACAAGCCATGCACGAACTGGTCTCCCTCCCCGGTATCGGTCCCAAAACGGCCTCGTGTGTTCTTTTGTTTTGTCTTGCGCGTGAGTCGTTTGCGGTCGATACACATGTTTTTCGGCTTACGAAGAAGTTGGGGTGGGTTCCATCTAAATCAACGAGGGAACAGGCGTTTGAGCATTTGGATAAGAGGGTGCCGGAGGAGTGTAAGTTTGGGTTGCATGTTTTGTTGATTCGGCATGGGAGGGAGTGTGGGAATTGTAAGGCGGAGGGGAGGGGAGGTGGGGGGAAGGGGGGTGAGGGGTGTCCGGTTGTGGATTATTTGAGGGAGGAACGATCAAAGGGTGGTGCGAAGGAGGAAGATGTCGATGAAGAGGTTAAGGAAGAGGAGGAGATTCATGAGCATGGACTGACGGCGTAGTGTGAAGGCAATCGATAAAGTACAGATCCTGTAGGGTATCTCAACAAACGTCCAGTCTATCACCTCCTTTTTCGCTAAGCTATATATGAGTCCTGCTCATCTCTTCCTCGTTCGTCTTTTTAGTAATTGTTTCCAGTGGCAGCACCCCAGATGTACGCCGCCCACGCCCCCACAATCAACAAACACACCAACCCAAAGAATACCCCCGAAATCTTCTTATTACGCTCATATTGCTCACCAGTCGTATTAAACTCCTTCCTCTCATTAATGATGTGACCGCGGGCAATACGCTGCTTGCGAGTCCACTGGAGAGAACGCATATCGACGGATCGGAAACAGAGAACGACCATGACGAGCACGACACAGCATGCTGCGGCGGAATCGGCCGCGTAGACGATCACGGCACGGTCGTACGAATCGTTATCGGCGTCTTGGAGCGCACCGGTGATCATCGCGATAATAATATTCATCGAATTATTAATCGCGATCTTAATCGCGTACGCGGAGCCAAAGACGCCTTGGTAGTGCATCGTTGTCCGAATCCCGTCGATGATGACAGTGGGCCCGAACGAGTACGCTACACCGTAGATTCCGAACGCGGCGGCGGTTGCTCCGACGGTTTTGCCGAATGCGATAAGGATCATTGCGAGGAAACACCCGAGGCCGACGACGGCGAAAACGGTGATGCGGTTTCCCAAGATATCGATGAATACGCCCAACAAGGGCACGAGGAAGAATCCGATGTATTGGGTCATGGCCGAGTACCACCCCGCTTTGATGGAGTCGACGTTGAATCGCTGTTCTGCGAGTTCGGTCGAGTTTTGGGAGAATACGATTGCGGTGGAGGTTTGGAATGCGGTGAATAGCATCACCATCCAGAACGTCCACGGCAACTCGAGGACTTTGCGAATCTCGAACTTTTTGTTGGACTCGGTTAGTTTCTCGCCGGTTGCGGGATCATTTGTGCCGTGGAATTTCTTGTTTGCGTATTTTGTAAAGAACCAGAATACGAGCGTCGCGACATTTGTGAAGATGTTCATGAAGACCGCGGTCCAGTATACCCATGCGAAATCGCCGGTGTTTTTGGCGATGATATTGGCGGAGGACTTGCCGACGAATGAACCGATCTTGCCGATACCGAGTTCGAAACCGAGGGTTGCGGCGAAGCCGGCGGAGGGGGGGAACCAGGATGAGAAGATTTTGTATTGCGCGACTTGGGTTGCGATGTCGCCCAAACTCTCGACCACGGTTCCGAAGATCATGAACTTGAAGCTACGGCATTGAGCGGCGCCGGCGATGAGGATCGAACCGACGGAGAAGAGGGCGTTACCGTAAAGCATTGCGGATGCTCCTCCGACACGGTCGGTCCACATACCCGAAAAGAGGATGAGGACCGTGACCATGAAGTCCTGCGAAGAGGTGAGAAGAGCGTATTTAGTGTTGTTGATCTTGAGTTCCTTTTTGAGGGTAGATTTCATTGCGCCGGTGACGCCTGAGGACCAGTGTCCGCCGAAGCCGATGAGGGAGACGAGGAGGATGGAGATGAGTTTCATGCTGAGGGGGACTGGAACGGTGGTGCGATCTGAGGCGGTGGATTCCGGGCGGGAGGTTGTGGTAACGTTGATTTCGGCATCCTTTTCTTTCTCACGAGTTGTTGAGGACCCGGAGGAGGATGAGTGTGAGGGTCTCGTATGAGTAGGGGTGATCTCCGTGGTTGGCATTGTGATTGAAGGAGGAGCCGAGGAGGATGAGGATCAGATAAGATGGGCGACGCTGGGTTTTATAGTGATAGTGATGAGGGAGAGATCCATTATCAGATTCTTTGATCGGCGCTTGTCGGCGTTCTTCGCGTTGAGGCTAGCTCTAGCTTTAGCCGAGATTGATCCGGTGGTGTGTGCAGACGTGACGGGGCCCGCTGTTCCGGTAGGGTGAGGTGTCATTAGGCTACCCGCTCTGTCGGGTGCTGACGGGCGGAAGACGGAGAGGTGAGGAAGGAGTGCTGGGCATTCGCCAATGCGGAGCAATGATCCCACGGCCACCCCAAATGAAAAACTCACACCGGCTCCTCTCACTCTGAACTTTTATCAGATCATGCACCAAACAGCCGCCTTTCTCTCGCAAAAGTTCAGGGACGCATTATCTGATCTGTCGGCCACATTCCCGTAGTGTTTGTTTAGCGCCAAGCCCACTCGCTTAAGCGCGCGGAACGGATCTGATAAAAGAGACGAGTTGGGATGCTGAAGCGAGAAACGTGAGAAAGCCATGTTCGAAGGTGTGCCAAGAAAAGACATTAGCCGGCGGAGGATGAAGGGAGGTGCGTGTTCGGATACTTTGCTCGCGGGCTTGGCAGGTCAGTTATAGCTGGCGTGCCCTTAAGCTCACGATGGTCGGTGTTGGGTTCCGTGTCGTGTTCCGGTTGACCGAGGTACGACGTCTAGAAGTGTGGTGGATACGGGAGCTGAGTCATCTTTTCAAGCTCTGGCAAGACACTGTGCCGGCGGGAGCGATGCGGATTGCGAGAGGGATGTGCAAGTCTCCGGAGTTATCCATGTCCATGGCATTCGCCGCCTCCTCCATGGTAGCGCCGTTAGCAACGTTTCACACTTTGAATGTTAATGCGGAACCACTGACCTGAGCAATAGCAAACGCCCTCAACCTTGCCCTCCTCGCCCCCTTCACCGCATACTTCGCCTCCTCCATCCCCCTCTTCTTACTCAAAGCAGCTTCCGTGAAGGCTGCGGACATATACGCACGTCTCTGCTTGGCCGTAGCAATCTTCAGAACGCGGCGGTCTTGGAGTTCGACCCGTTTGGAGGGGGAATGGCGGGTCATGAAGGTCTCGTTGAACTTGACGGACTATGAACGCGATGTTAGCTATTGATCCCAAACATAAGTAGTGGCAACTGTATCACGAACTCGCATCTGCCTGATGAACCGGAGCGGTTAGTCGCCCATGATCATTTCGCGATCACTGAGGATGTTGACCTGCGCGGACGTCCACTCCTCAATCTCGTCCCAGTCGAGTTTACCTTTCGGGCGTCAGGACCGTCATTCTGCGACCATGGATTTGTCGAGCAACGAGGACTGCATGATGGATCCGATCGTTGAGATGAAGCGGCAGATAGGCGAAAATGAACAGCACTGGTTCCATGCATGGTGGCTGCATATCGTGGGAATGCTCAACTTTGTGACGATAACGGCAACTGACAGGCTTTGAAGGTTGGCTGGACGAGAAACACATACAAAAGAGACAGATTCACATCACCATTGTCGCTCTGGAGGCACACCATTTATCTTTTTACTACTGACGTGTGATGGAGGTGCCATCGATTTGTGCGCGTGGCCGACCACGAGTTGGTGGCCGCAAACCTCTACACTCGTCGAGTTCATCAAGCGACGCACGAGTGTCTGCAGTTCACCGGGTAAAGATTTGAGTGAGATCAATGACGGGATCAAGTTCAAAATTGTTCAACGTTTTCTTTTTCTCTATTTTTAGAGGGTGTCTATGATGCTATCCAATGCTAAGCGGTGCGCCTCGTGAGACCGGCCCGGCCTTCAAGGAAGCCTTCACGGAATGCCTCTGCGCACAAGGCTGGCGGTGATGACTCCCCCCACAACTGCCGCTGAGATCAATTCCGCACTCCTACGGACGATGTTCCCTTCAGCAGCCGGTTGAACCCTCTGCGCCGGAGCGTCGGGGTGATATCTGATGCGCCCGGCAGCTGGAGAGTATGCGCCGGGAACAACAATGTCGACCAACTGTGAGACTTGTTCAGCATCATGCTGCGAAGACACGACTTCCACCACTAGTCGAGGACTCACCTGGGCTTCGGGAGTTGCTTCGCGCATCTCGAGAGACGTATGAGCATCCGTGGTCTTGGCCGCCAACTCATCCGCAGCCGTAGCCGTAGCCGCAGCCGCAGTCGCAGCCTGAGCCTGCAACCTCTTCTTCCTCTCTCTCTTGACAACGTACTTAGAGGGTTTCTTCGTGACCTTCCCCGCTTCTTCGGCAACCCTCTTCGCTAAGACAGTCCCCTTGAATGTCCCCCTCATGAACTCGCGCCGTTGCTTGGTGGTAGCGGCTTTGTGGACGCGACGATGTTTCATGTGCTCCTGGATGGCTTGCCATTTGATTGGGAAGTGGGTTGTCATGAACCATTCGTCCCTCATCAGATCCTAGACCAACGATGACGAATTAGCTTTTTTACTGTGTGCTGAACTTGCTATGGTAGAACTTACTCTTTTGCTCTTAGCCAGCGCAGCCGAATCATAGCCCATCCCACAATCCCTCATCATATTCTCCTGTGCTGAAACCCAATCCATGATAACATCCCACTCCAGATTGCCCTCCTTTATGTCAGTGAACCATTTGTACCACTGCGAAACAAGGTCGCGAAGATCAGTGACGGGACCAAGGCCATTGGAACCAGAGACGAAAAACTCGCTGAGGGCATATTTGGGCAAGGCGAGGTTTGGTGGGACGGAGGCGGTGGTGTAGCTAACACCTGTTGTTAGTGAGGATCGAGGAATATTGGGAGTGGTACTCACCGGACCTGTCGGCACTGGTCCCAAAGCAACTTCTCCGTCCCGGTTAGTTCCTCCTTGAGAATCGTAGGCTCGGGTTTGTGGCACTCGCTCACTGGCTGAGTTACCTGGACGGTCTGAGCGTTTTTTTCATCCCCAAAGGTCTTACGATCCTGGAGGTGATCCTCCCTCAAACGCTGGCGCCCACGCTCAAACATTTCCCTCTGTATCTTTCTCGCAAGGAAAGACTGCATCATAAACCGGGGGCGGATCGAATGAAGGAGCGATGCCTCAAGATGAAGGATGGCAAACCACACACGCAGAGGACGAGTTGCAAATTTGCAGATTATATTGTGCTTGAGGCTGGAGTGTTGGTGTTGTCTATCTGTAACGCTCGGTTATGCATGGTGGCTGCGTGGGAAAACAATAGACGTCAGGTAACTTTTGTGTTGGCGAAGGCAAATATCAAGATACGAAGATGAGAAAAGCACACAGTACGCTTGAAAGCTATACCAACGAGAAGATATTGAGAGGAGATGAGACCGGTCTCTCCTCAGTCCTAACGACTCCTCACCTGAGGCCGGCACACCTGCATCTGCCGGGCCGGCAATTAGATTACTTTGATCCCTAACACAAACTCAAGCCAGACTCTATGCAATCGACAAATACGCTCAAGAACAGCACAAGGAAAAGGTACAGAACGTCATGAGAGAGTCTCTCAAAATTTTTAAATGTACATGGGCAAAAAGAGAACCCCTTGTCATTACATGGCCCCGTGTGATAAGAACCAGAGACTTTCTGAAATGCGTGGGCCCCCTTCCTCCGTCTGTTGAAGACGCGTTCCATCTCGGTGTGACTCGAACCCAGGCCGTTTCGGACGCTGCATCCGTTGAGCCACCTGTCATGGACAAGATTCTACTTTCAAAGATTGAACATGACCCCAAAATTCTGGGCGAAGGGTGATAAATGAACCACGCCAAACACCCAGCGATCCTTTAACGACATTGAAAGACCTTTAGTATGAGTATAAAAGGAGGTATGTAAATCAATTACGGTGTTTGACTCTTGAAGTTTGGACAATACCCTGGACTTCGGGCGAAATGGGAGGGATGAGCAGAAGTAAACACACACAATCGTCTAAAACTCTAATACGAGCTATTGGCAAGGGTTTGAAGTAACCCACTTGGTGGTGGTCAGCGCGATCTGGTTTACGGTTTGCGTACACAGCCTGGGTCGTCACGGACGGGTATGCTCCCCATGTAACAACCGTACGGTACCGGTAAGCGACGTGCAGTGAGTAATACATGATAACACGGATCGATTTTATAGCGACAGAAAATTAACTTTTCATTCCCCTACATCTCTCTAAATCGTCCAGAATCACACTTTTACGCCTTCACCTCCTCCGCCGCATTCGCCTCCTTCTCAAGCCTCTCAACCTCCTTCCTCGCCTTCTCCACGTTCTCCTTGGTGACTCTCTCCTGGTTCTCCTTCCACCAAGTGACCTTCTTCTTCAACTCCTCCACGACACGGGGCTGGTCTTCGGCGCTCATCGGGGGCTGGATGTTGAGCTTGGAGAGGGAGTTCATGGTGCCGAGATCGATGTTGAACTTTGATGCCGCGGGGGCGGGGGTGCGGTTGTTACGGGCGGCCTTGCCTTTCTTGGGGGCGAAGAGAACTTCGTCGTCGTCTTTGCGGCGGAGGATGGTGCCTTGGGGTGCGGTGGCCTGGGTGACCTCACGAGCGGCGAGCTTTCCGGTGGAGTTGGGCTTGAGCGAGGCGGACGAGTCGGAGGTAGCAACGAATGAGGGGTCAAAGTACTTCAACAAGTTCTCCGCCTGGATGATCTCGACCTCGAAAGCGGGGTGAGAAGCTTCCTCCATATGTGCGGCAGCAGCCTCACGTCTTCGCTCGGCTTGCTCCTTCTCGCGTTCCGCGCGCTGACGGTCAAAGCGCTTCTGGCGCTCCTCGGCCTCGTAGATCTTGTACGCGTTCTTGTTTGTGTAGAACTCGTCCTGCAATGCTCGCTTCTTGGCGTACGCCTCGTCCAAGGTCGTCTTGAGGGCGTTGCGCGTTTCGTAGGTTGCGTTGCGGGATTTGTAGGCTACGTCGGATTCGAGACGGAGTTTGTCCATTTCGGCGCGGATGGTGTCGTATTGCGCCGAGAGGGCACGAGACTCGGGGTCGTCGAGGGAGGCCCGGATGGAGCGCTGTTCTTCACGGAGAGCATCGATCTCAGCCTGCTGAGCCTCGAAACCCTCGGCGTTGCGGCGGGCCTTCTTGAGGTTGGAGATCTCGGCCAAGGCCTTTTTCTCCTCGACGAGCTTCATGGAACCGGACTCGACAGCGGCCTCCAAGTCGGCGATACGGGCGGTAATCTCTGCTGGGTTGGTAGACGGAGCCTTCTTTTTCGCGGCCTGGAGGTCAGCGATCTTCTTCTTGATCTGGTCGTCGAGGATGCGGGCACGCTCGTGGATCTTGCCCTTCTCGGACTTGCCGGCGGCTTGCTTGGTCTTGATCTCGTCCAATTGAGCCTTGAGCTCCTTGTTGCGCTCGCCACCGGCACCATTCTTGCCGAGAGAAGAGATCTGAGCCTGGACGGGCTTCAATTGAGCCTCGATGGCGGCGATTTCCTTCTCGATCTCGGTACGGGCAGCGATGAAGGCGGCGTCATCAGGCTTGGTGGGGCGGGTGAGGGTGGAAGGGGAAGCAGTGGCCTCTACGGCGGGAGTGGTAGCCTCGACAGACATGGCAGTTGCAATCGTCTTCTTTGTGAATTGGTTGTTCGGGGTCTTCGAGCTTTGAGCGCACCGTCGGTTTGGAGGTTGCCGTAGTGTGTCAGCGTGAAATCTCAGGCACCGAAGCATCGAGGGGCTTCCGTGCTCAAACCTTAACCGTGGAAGACGAAAGACTTCGAAGGGTGCGCCTGAAAGTTTTTCCCAAGTTACAGTGAATACTGTGTGCTCCATATGGATTTCAAGATAACTTAACATCTCTCAAACCAAGAAACACTCATCACAAACACGCCTTGACAAATCGTACATGTCATCAGAACGAGTGCCCCTTACTTCCTACGAGACCCCCAAATTCTACCAAACACGATTATAAAACCTGAATAAAATTATCCAGTATCCCGAATAGAGTTATTCGAGTTAGTGGGATATTCTGGGCACAATCTGGATTGTTAAATCGTCTTGAAAGTAGAATTTTTTATACAATTTCCCAACACTACACTGTTATACTATTCTACCTCATGACTGCACACTGCACAGACGTGACATTCATTGGTCCCATCTATCACAGGTCATCAATCTAGGGTTAGGGTTAGGGTTAGGGTTAGGGTTAGGGTTAGGGTTAGGGTTAGGGTTAGGGTTAGGGTTAGGGTTAGGGTTAGGGTTAGGGTTAGGGTTAGGGTTAGGGTTAGGGTTAGGGTTAGGG